>NW_009626926.1:108096-121383 GCF_000690535.1 Cariama cristata
GAGGCACAGTGGTGGTAGGTGGAGAAGGCCATGAAGGAAAGGCAGCAATGTCAACTTTTGCTTTGCAAAGTGCACTGAGTGCACACGTACAGAAGGCTGGTGATTTTGGGGAACAAGCTGGAAGGGAGGAATGACTGGTCTTGCCAAGCAGGAGAGGACAAATCCTCCAGGAAATTAGCAACATTCTCAGGTTTCTGGTGGTTGTTGCCAATAGCGGAGGAAAAAAAATGCAGAAAGAAAGGAACTTAAGTGTGCTTAGCACAGGATTCATATGAAAAAAAGAGATTAGGATCAGGTTTTCAAAGGCATAGGCAATGCATTCCCTGCCTCGGCTTTGCAGACACACGTGTTGCTCCACAGCCATTGGCATATGCACATGCAGACCCGCTTTGTGCTTACAGGACCAGTGCTATGGACTGGCGGACTGCATGTGGATGGTTTGCCACCCTAGGGTGGCACTTGCATTTGACCATCCGCCATCCTGGTGTCTATAAAAACTCTGGAGGCAGATTTTGCTCCCAGAAGCCTGTCTATCTTGTGCTCTTTCAGAGGAGCAAATCCAAGGAGCAGGTTGGTCTCTCAGAAGGTTCTAGCAGCACAGAAAAATTGGCTTGTGTCATACGAATTCCTCTGACCATGCAGTGCAATGCCACCAGCAGCCCTGGGGGTCACCTAGGAGAAGCAGATTGTTTCTGGCCCACAAACTGCCTGAGGCTGCACACAGACCAAATCAGGCCTTACTTACCTCTCAGACTGGGGGTGTGAATATTGGAGGGAAGTAAACATGGCTTTGCCTAACTCTTCCCTACGCATGTAACACAGCTGCACCAAAAGATTCAGCCCTAGCTCCTCAGCATTATGGCTGAAAATTTTCCATCTTTGCCTCAGCTGGAGCTACAGAGTCCCAGGGGCTCTCGTGTGTGGGCCTTAATGCCAGGCACGGCAACAAGAAGTTAAGGACACTGCTTAAACCATAACTGAAAACTTCCTTGCTTTAGTGAGTTCAGGTCAAACATTGGCTGGTATTTGATCAGAAGGGGGGCTGATTTTTTTTTAATTATTATTATTTTTATATGGTTAATTATATTGAAGTTATGTTGGGAGTTCAGTAACCAGTAGCTTGAAAATTAACTGAATTATGAAAGCTGAAATGTTGCTAGCAGCATCAGTTAATGACAAGGTCACCACCACTGTCATATTCAAAAGAAATGTCACACTTGAATGAGGCTGAGATGGCTGCACTGTCCCATGGTTCCAGGTAGAGAAAATGAAGCAAGGGCTCCTTGGGTACTGTTTTATCCCGTGTTTGAATCTAATGCATTCTTTTTTCAGCTCATTTTGGTTCTGCTGCGTTCCCTCAACATATGGAGTCCCTAGATATTAAGCCGTAACATAGAAACTTTGGGGGCTGGGAATTACAGATCATGAATAGATTGAAAAGTCCCACTAAGTGCTCCCTTGGGTTGTTTGTGTAAAGATTAATTTTTGTTGTTTCTGCCTTTTATAAAAATCAAGTAAGTCCAGAATTATTTTTGTCTTACAGGCTGTGGTAGGGATCAGACTTTTAGCGTGCCCTGTACACCAGCACACAAATGCATGGAGGTGCATCTCAGGAACTGACTCAAAAAGGTGTTCTTAATTGAAAAAGGGACATATAAGAGATCGTGTTGGAGATACGGGAAAAATTGACTGTTAAGTTCTTGATGTTTGCACACTATTTAATTTAAAGCCCTGATTTTATAATTTAGTGTAAATCAAACCAGAAGATAATGATATTGCACTTGACCCTATGCTACCGAAGTCAGCGAGAGCAGGATTAGTCCTGGCATTGTTCAGCTGGTGACAGAGGAACTAGGGGGGAAGATTACTCAGAGCCTAGTCTCTTGTCAAGCTTGCTGTTTGAGCTACACTGTAAGGCTGAAATTAAGCAGTACTGTATTTGTCTGGTGTGTTTTTGATAAAATGAGTTAGTGGCAAGTTTAGGAAAATAAGTCTTTTCAGAACTGAAGCCATACTTTGACCCAAAAACTAACCTCAGCCATAATTAGGGTGCAGACCTTGTTGGGAGCAAACTGGAACGATAACCCAGCTGGGTGAACATCTGATAGCTCCCTAAGCAGCTTCAGCACAAAAGCCAACAAGCTGCTTTCACTGGCCGTTTAAGTTACCAGCAGATAGGTGGTAACAATCAACTGGAGGGCCTTAAAATCTTAACCCACGCTGGCTATTTGCAGAATGAATGTATTTCTGTGTCATTAGACTGAAAGAGGTCAATGCACTTTGCTTTTCTTCCCCCACCTCCCATCACAAAGTCTCATTTGTTCGAAGCACTCAGTGACGCTGCAGTACATCTGCCAATCTGTATGAAACCTGCCAGCTCATCTTCCTTTCCAAACTTTTTTGGGACACCAGCACGGAGACAGATGTTATCAGACCTCTCTGGATGAGTGTCAGGTAGCAAGAGCCATCCAAAGGGAATGCTGTGGCAGAGTTTCACCACGAATTTTGAAAGGTCTAAGAAGCTTAATATAGACCCCGAAGGAGGAGCTAAAAAAATGGGCAGTGAAAATGAGAAGTATAACCAGGGCTAGGGAGAGGGATGAGCAGCGACTTCAGATGGGAGGAGAGGCTGTGGGAAAGAGATGGCAGAATAATAAAAGAAAACATTGTTTAGGTACAAAAGACAGAGGAAAAGCCTATTTTGAATAGAAAAAAGTGTAAGGCTTGGAGGTGAAATAGTTGAACTTTAGAAATTTTGCTGTTTGTTTCTGAGAAGTCCAGTGGTGAATGTTCAAGGCAACTTTAGTTGAATGCTTTGTTAGACTTCCACAATGTCCTGCTAAAACCATTGAGATTGCTACCCTGAAGACTGTGCTTATTTACTTATTTTCATATTTTCTTTCCAAAAAAAAAGCTAGAGTTAGAGAAAAGAGTGGATGTTTTCAGTCTTGTCCATGATGTGAAGTACTTCTCTGAACTGGGAGCACGTCAGAAACTCATTGATCAGTATGCCGAGGTTGACGTGGTTGTGCATTTACTGCCACCCATTTCCATGTTTCCCGTATTTGCAGTGGGAAAGAGGAAGGTTAGGATGATTAGAAGATCTTGTGGTGTAGAAAAGGAGCCAGACAATATAATAAAAGAGAATTTTACTCTGATAATAGTAGTAGTAATAATTATTATTAATAACAACCAATTATTTGACTGAAAAATCATGTTAATGCTGAATAGAACAATTGCATTTACTCTTCATGTAAACTGCTTGAGTTACTCTTAACTGTTCATTAGTGCATCTTAGAGGTCTGAACATTTTGGTCTACAATGTTAAAAGCACTCGTTTGTTTTTTCTAATCATAACTAAACTGCAGAGCAGGGATGGGAGTATTCCCTATGAATTTGAGAGCCCTGGCATTTCAAGATTGCAGCCATTTCTTTCGACAGACAAATGCATTTAAAACTGTGACTGTCTTTTCTGTTGCTACCCACTGCCTTACCAAGTTTTGTAAAGAGCTGTAGTTCCAGCTTTATCTAGATTTTCTCTGAGCTTTTGCAAGCAGGAGCTATTGCTGTAAGCTGAGAAGTGTTAGAAGCTGCCCCTTGTAGGATAACAAAGTGCATCTTCAAGTAAAGAATTTGGAAGATTTGGGCTCATAAATTGTTTTTATCTGAACTCTCCAGTCCACACAAACCAATATTTTTTCATGTTCAGTTACTCTCCAGACAGGTATATGGTTGCAGTTCTGAGGCTTATAAAGGCAACGCTGTATACAGCGCACTGAAAAAGGATATAGCAGGGGCAAACAAATCCAAACCACGTGTGTAGGCGTACGTGTGTGTGTGCGCGCGTAAGCCTGTATGTCTGTTCAGATATTTATTTGCTTCTGAAGCTGTGTTTTTTCATGAGGGGTTCAAATTTGGTCAAATCACAATGTGAAATGTGGAAGGTGAGCTTGACTTTAGCTCTAAGTGGGATCTACGTGTCTGGTAATTGCCAAATACATCAGAGAGCTTTCTCTGCTTGAAATCAGCTCTCTTCCTAATGGACAGGGAGCTAGAAATCATGATAAGAACCCCTTCCACCTCTGAGTTTTTATGGGTAGCCTCTCCATAGTTAATAAATGAGTTGGGTTTGATGGAAGCGCGTTACAGTGTTTTGGTTTCCAGTCCGCTTGGGGCCCGGGGCTGCATTCTTCTCGCTCCCTAGACTCCCCTTGAACTAAATGGGAGGTGTGGGTGAACAAGATCAGACCCCTCGTCTGCAGACACTGAAGCCACATGCAGCCTCCAGTGACCTCCCTTGCTTTCCGCAAACACTAAATTCATTGCTAGTTTAAAAAAAAGTGAGGCACTTCAGCTTCTTTTCAAAATAGAGAGAAACAATAGGGCACACTGTAGTGAGTTCCAAGTCTTTTATCTTTCTACAGATTCAACCACAGTATTGATTCTTTATTGACCTAAACTGTCCTAAGCGTGGCTGTGGTTTTTTCTCATATAGTCTATGGGAGAGTTAAGGCAGCTACTACTTTAATATTGATTTTTGTGAAAAAGGTGCAGGAAAGGGGGCAATTTGTGTCTGCAGTTGCTCTTCACTATAAAAGATACCATTGTTAGGAGCTTATAGCATTATATCAAGGGTCTTAATCTGTAGCAATCTTTTTTTACAACTTAGAAATAGGCTTGGGCAAATGTGTTATTGGTGTTAATGATATTTTGAAGTGAAGAAAATTTGTCAGCCTTTCCAAGTAAAATGCTCAATTTAACCATTTGAGAACTTGACAGGTTTGTTACATCTGTTTGCAGGAATTATGTCTTTTGTTCCTCTGGGGAAAAAAAAAGAAAAGAAAAAAGAATGTCCGTTTGAATAAACAGTGATAATAATGTTATCTGAATAAATCTTTAATAAATTAAAATTATTACTGCAGGCTTAAATAAGCGGTAAGTTTTGACAAGAAGGGCATTATCATCTAATTATACTTACTTTATGAAAGAGAGGGGCAAGGGCCAACCTGTGAGCTGTCTAAACCACAGTAATAGAGTGATCCCCTCTGCAGACTAAAGAAGGAGCCATCAGACAACAATAAAACACAGCCAGTGCGCTGGAAATTGCAACTGAACCCCTGATTCACACAGATACACCATCTTAATTGTTCTGAAAACTAGCAGAGCAGTATGATAAGTGCATGGCAGAGCCGCCTTTGCTAAGCGGATGAGCGAATCCTATGCCAGATATTTTATGGTATTCCTAAAGGTTTCTTTAATTATCAGTTAGTCACTACTGTACATTAGCTTCCTATTGGCTAAGTGCTCGGTATAAGGGTCTGTATCAGCATTTGCAAACAGGTGTAAAGATATAACTGATACGTAAATTGCCTTCTTCCTGTGGGCACCTGGTTTGCTAAGAACACTTAAGAAATTCCAAGACGACACCTGCTAGCTGCTTTATTGGTGTATATCTCATATATTCTGCTGTTAGTCTGATCCACTGTGTTGAATTATAAAGAGCGGTGCCTACTGAAACACATTGCTTTTTTCATACAAGCCGTAGGAAAAGCTAGGTACACTGAGTGGAGTAAAACAAAAGTATTCATATGCCCTCCTGATGTATTATGTGTGAGCCAGCACATGTGGTATTCCTCTAATACCTACTATTTAATTTTTCCTTACAGGGAATCAATAAACAGAAAAATCATTGTTTGCTGATGTCCATAATCTTTTTGAACATTTGATTTGTTTGGCAAATAAGGTTGACTTGTTTAAAACCTTCACTGGCTGCATTTATTTCACAGAAGGCAAAAATTTTTGATCATAATAATCTGCCAGAATTAAGAAAGTAGCATAACTCTTGCTTGTCTTAGGTAACTGGGATTTGGAAGTACACTCTCCACAAATCAAGTCTCTTGTGTATATACATACAGTTTTGTTTTGCATATATATATAAAATATTATATTTTAAAACTGTTAATCTAGGCCCTCTCCTGCATGTAGTTATGATATATGTTTATTCATATGCACCTGACTACATATAATTTTTCTTTTTCCCCCCATTAGAATGTTGTCTCATTTAGCATTCAGGATATTTTAAGGATGAAACAACACTGTGCAGCAGAGATGGGCATTGTCCTTAATCCTCTGCAAAAATCAGTCAGTGATTTTGGGCTCCTCCTTTCTAGGCCTGGATCATTTTTGGTCACCCTGTGGAGATGGGCACAAAAACCTGGGAAGCTCGTAGGTAGTAAGAGAAGCACCCGGCCCCGTCAGAGGGCTGCAGGGAGGGACCCTGTGCTTGGTGGGAATGGCAGGTTCACAGAACCGTAACGTGAAGGACAGCACAGCATTGGGAGGTGATTCCAGAGCTGTTCACAACAAAGATAAGAGTGTGGACAAAGTAATGGCTTTTCCTCTTCTTTGTGTTTTGAAAACAGCTCTCGTGGAATTACCCCAAACCAGGTCAGCTTGTGGCACGTGTTGGACAGGTACATTCTGACCCCGGACTCTGAAACGGACTGGTGTTATAAGGGACTGAAATGGCCTACTACAGTGCCTGTGGCACACAGCCTTAGTAACAGGGAGGGCCACAGTCTCACCTACTCCCCATCTTTGTTTCCCATAAATATGTCACATCTCACTGTGTCTCACAGGACTCTCGGAAGGATAAAAATAGAGACAACACATATGGATGTGCGCTGAGGATGTGACTGGTTTTAGTTTCCATTCCTTTCTCAGTCGCAAGGGCTAAGCAGCCTTTTGCCTTTACACACGGGCTGGGGACGGCCGTTCTTAGCGTAAATGAGGATGATTTGGTAAAAACTCTGAACAGAAAGGTTCTTAAAAAAAAAGATGTTCAGACATTTTCGGCTGAAGTAGTTGAAGATGCCCTACAGTTATTTTACACCCAAGGTGTAATTTGCCTAGGTGTTGATGCTCTAATGCAGCCTTTCATGCTTTTTTTTTTTTTCATTTTGTGTATAGTTCCCTATAATGTGCCAACACTGTAACTGATACAACTTCATGTCTTTTTTCACTCGTGCCAGTAAGCTGAACAAGCGGATGAGGTTACAGTAAACAAGAGGGAGATTACTAGAGATAGAGATTTTAAGAGTCCACAAAAACCAAGAGCAACAGAGAATCTGAGACACGAGAAGCTCTCCATGAGAAGAATGCTCAGAGCACAAAGTTATATCCCCCATCGGCATAAGTCAGTACAGACAAAAATGACTCAGTATGTGAGTCAGAGAGAGGAGGTTTTATTTACACCACAGAACTTGGAAATAACATTTCCACTGATTCTATTCTGTTCAGCAATTGTGGGTATAAGCAAAAGGCTGTTAACACTTCTGTATGAATCAAATGTTTAAAAATCACTCCGCCCTTCAATCAGAACTGTTTTCTCACTTATGTGAATTAACCTACAGAACTGGCACATGAAATAATTTGTTTCAGTATCTATTACTGAGTATGTTTTGGACTGGATCCATAAAAGCATTTAGGAGCCTGAGTTGCACTGAAATCACCGAACAGAGGGGAAAAAAAAAGTGTGTTATTCCTGGTTACTATAAGGAACTATAACACGTTGCTCTTTTCTCTGGGCAAATCTCAGACTATGACTCCACGGCCAGGTTTTGTGACTGCACTGGGGCTCTTCCTGGCTGGTGGAGGGAGGCATCTGCCCAGGCATTGTGAAATCTAGTTCTTGGAGGTCTTTGTATGCTGGGCATTGCATGGTGTATACTCTGTCAAGAGAGCAAAGCTGGTAGAAGAGAATTGGCACGTAATGTGACTCTGAGATATCATGGGACTGAATTACCTCAGTATAAAATACGCCCATTTACTTTGAGAGGGGAGTGGAACTGAAATGTATTCATTTCTTACAATATAGATAAATTTCTGGTAGAAAGAAACCTTTTTTTGGTGAACTTTTTCCTCTAGTAAAATGTCTGAGCTGCTGAAAAATATTTTGATAGACATTTTGTTGCCATCCCTATCAGCCTTTCATATCCTACAGCTCCCCATGCCACTATCTCGTAATAGCAGTTTTTCACGATGGCCACTCCAGCTGTGTTTGAATGGGCGATCTACAGGTGGTGAAGTCTCCTCCTTATTTCCCAACTCCTCTAATCCTCCCTAAGAGAGCATCACGATGAATTTGTTGTTTGAATTTGTGACACGCAGGGATTCGCACGTTCATTGATGGAACAGGATGTCTTTTTTTCTATTCTCCTACATATGGACTCTTGACAATTATTTTTTCTAAACAAAATACGACGTTTGGGCCAAACATTTAGGATGTGTTAAGATGCCAGGTCTAAAGAATGGGTGAAAAGGTGTGATGTCTACAAATAGAGCCAGGCTACAAAACGGTTAGTCATGAAAATGGCCAAGGTAAATAAGACACTGCTGAAACTGTCTTAGCCCCCCACAGTCCTCATGTGTGGGTTTATATATGCCAGCAGAGCCAAGTTAACCTTAATTGTGTGTTGTTTAGCTTGGCTATAAATGGCTAACCCTTTTTGTAACTTGGCTCTGATGGTAGGTATCACACCTTTCGATTACTGACCTTTCTTGTCTAAATTGTTTTTTTAGTACATATTAAATGTTTTTGATCTAGTTTAATTTCCAAGGGCTTTTTTACAGTAGAAAATATTATAGAAAATATTTTTACTGATAGAAAGACATATTTTAATAGAAAATATCTTACATTCTCAATGGCTAGACGGGTCAGTGGTTTTTAAAACCTGATTCTTTTTGAAGGAAGTAGTGCCAGAAAAACTCACTAAAATTTGATGTGCTGTTTTTCCTGCGCATTCATTGGCAAAGGGAACAGGAATGCAACTTTGCTGAAATTCTTGAATAAGAAAAATATTTAAACTGTAATAACCGATCAATAATTCTTCTAATTTTCCTTTCAGCATCGTATTTCTTAATAGTTGCTTTAATATGTCAACAGTTTGTTACCGTGATCCTCTGAAATTCTGAGAAGATAAAGTGTTTCTCTGTGTGAAGGTAGCATATTAAAACTGTGTCCCATTTAATTACCTTTTCTGATGGTTTTATCTGCACATTATGTGTAATGGAAGTATTATAATTGCTGGTTAACAGAAGGTTTTTATCAGTTTTGTAGATTTGGTAATTCAAGGTGTATTGCTATCCACAGCAGCAGTGGCACGCGCGATCTTGGTACTTGGCCCAGTTCTTACAAAATGCAACTGAAGGGCTTCTGTTGACATTGGTGGATCAGATCTTTCATGATGAGAGTGAGGAATAATTACTTTCTGAATGTGGGGTGTCGCATCAGGAATTATGCAGTTGCGAGTCAGTTTGTTCTGGTGGTTAAGTTTGCACCTGAGTTTCTGTTATAACCCCGATTTTGTCTCATCCTTTAAAATCCTCAGAAATGTCACACTGGACTAAGGGGAGTAAGTTTTTTTTTATCCAGTGAGTTACAGGTTAGGTGGTCTTGGAACAGTTCCCACTAAAGCAAGGGACAGTATTACAAAATCTACTACCATTTGTACTAATTAGCAACTTTGCTGACAGCCTCTGGTGAGTAACTCATTACTGTCTATTTGTGTGCTTGGCTTATAAATCCCCTAACAGCCAGGCTGTGTGCACTGTTGTAGTACAATATTGTTGGGGTACAAGACCTTTTTCTTGGGCATTAGCATGTCTCCTCCTTTCTCCACGCATAGTACTTGAAGTATAAGTAGGTCAGTGGCATGGAGACAGAGCCCCTAAGTAAGAAGGGCTTCCAGTATTTCTTTTTTTCCCTTCTTTCGGTCCTGAAGTAGAGATGAATAAAATGTGTTTGTTTCTGGCACCACTTGCTGATGCTGCTTGTTTCTCAGCACATTTTAAATTTTCTCTGATTCGACCTTCACCCTTGCTTACAGGCATGATATCACATATTTTAGCATGCTTTTTTTTCTTCCCTCTGTGTCTACGTTAGTCAGGCCTGTTGGAATTTTGAAGTACTTTCGCCACAATTCAACAAGAATGTTCTTTTTCAATTTCTGCAGGTAGATTCTGCTATTCAGTGATTTTCCCCCATCTTTTATCATAAACTCTGTCTTTTCCATATGGTAATGAATCATTCCCCTAGGAGGAGTATCATTTGCTCAATTCAATGGACTTCTCACAATGCAGATACATGCATTTCTTTCACCTATCATTTTGATTTTAGTTTTCCTGCAGTTTATTGGCTTCAATCTATATTTTCTTTGTGATCTCTTGCTAAAGCTTCCTTTGCAGGTCTGGTAGATATCTCCAACTATATTGAACTTGGCATACCTACACTTTCTGCCTTTCTCTGGAGGTGTTATCTACACATTCAATTTAGGTCATTTCCACCATACCTTCTCATGATTCCATTTAGTATCTGTCCTGAGCCTCTAATCTGGTTTGTTTTGGTTTTCTCCAACTTACCTGTTTAGAAATAAAAGTGCTGACAATACTCTGTCCTGTGAAACTATTGTCATACGTCCAATGAAACAGAGGACAAAGATGAACGAACATCTCTTAAGCATGGGCTTGGATGACACTGCACAAACAGAAAAGAGGCTCAGTTCTATGTGGCAGATTCTGCTTTTTATTTATAGAATGATTTGATGATGGGGATGTGCCAGAATGAAAGTATGGTAGGGTTTTTTTCCAGTATTGTGTGTCTTGTTTCAATAAGCTTTTGCACAAGAGCTGGGATGGGCTGAGGGTTAAAGGAGCTGATTACAAACCTGAAGTCCTGTGTTCCTTCCTTTATTTCTGACTCATTGCAAGACTTTGAGCCCATCACTTCAGTATTCCTTAGCTGTGGTTTCTCTTGTTTCCAAAACAAGCCACGTGTTTTTACCTGTTTCACTGTCTGGTGAGAAAGATCCTGCATCATCGCGGTGATGAGTCCTCACCACTGGCATCCGTAGGAGCGGGTTTGGGAGCACTGTGAATCTTGTTTGTCAAATGCCTGTAAATTACTTCAGAGCTCTTTGGATGAAAGAGAAATTATTGCTAAAAACCAGTTTTGGTGCCTTAAAAATAACTTGAGACTGGCACCAGATTCTTGAAAATAACAAATGGCCGAGATTCTACTTAAGGATCTCCCCATGGGTTTGGCTAGATGGGTTTCTAATGAGCAGGTATTTTATTTCTGGGATATTCTGTATCTCCCTGCCACAATTACTCATGTGCAAGTCCTAGAGCCAAATTCTGCCCTTAGATGCATGTTTCATTCTCCCATTGGCTTTCTTGAGAGCTGCAGGCATTTTTCCTAAACCAGCATTTGGCCTCCAGTTGTACTGTGGTCATATTTGTCTGTCCAAAATGACTGTGGCTCTCCATTTATAATCTTGTAATTTGTAATCTTTATTGAGATACTGCTGTGGTTTTTCTTTCATTACTGGCATCTTATTGTAATATTGATTTTTTGTTAAATGGAACTGCATTGGTAATTTTGGCTGGCAGCTTCTTGTTTATTATTTCTTTTGTATACTTTTTGAGGGTGGGAGGGTATTCCCTGCGCTATATTGAAGCTGATTTCTTTGATCTGACTCTTGCGTTTTGTCTGTCCAAACAAATTTAATTTTTGCCTAATCTGTCTGTGCAGTTCCCAGTCACTGTGGTATCTAGGCACTAAATTATAGCCCTCTTCTGAGTGTTTTCTTCTTGTAACGACGCTAACTTCCTTTTTAAGTGAGTGACCTAGTCATTGTCATGCTTTTGTAAACACTGTCTTCTCTACCTATTGATTTTGGTCTAACATTAGTGACCACCCACTGTTTCAGATTGGGAAAGAGAGTAATTGTTATATCGGCATCCACATGCATACAGACACAAACTCATACACCTGCTCTCAGAGTGGACATCTTCTTCTGCAGTTTAATTCTCATGGAGAGTGCTATCAGCGGGGCTCATCTGGACTGGGGCAAGGCTGAGCCTGGAGGATGGTCTCCGTGGAGTGTGCCAGGCACAGTGAGGAAGTCGTGCATGTGTTTTGGGAAATTGTTTAGCATTCACAATGCAAGGAGCTGCGTATGGGGGGTAGGGTTCCTGTGCTATTGAGAGGTGATGCTGGCCTGCAGAATAGCTACAGAGCAAAGTATAGATATTCTGGGCTCTCCTCTATCTCCGCTTCCCAGCATCTGTACCCACCACGGTGGCTGTGAGAGGATGGCACAAGAGCCAAGGCAGAAACCTTGAAATACCTTTGGGTGAAGCGAGTCTCCCATTCAGCACAGCAGCACTCTCGTATTTCACATACCCGTTACCCATTGCTTAATTGCCCAACAGCTCTCTGAAAGACCTCGATGCACTCAAACGCAGTCATCTCACCATCACGTGGGGCGATGCTGTCCTGAGGCTGAGCCCTCAGGGGGACTCCATGGACTCAGCACTTTTGCAAAGCAGAGCACTTGTTTAGTCATCTGGAAAGGATTTAGAGGCATAAATTTTGGCATTAAAAAATGCCATATATGTATATGGAGAATGCAAATCTGAGAAAAAGCAAAAATATTTTGCATACAACTGGCAAGTACCTGGTGCTAATAGCTGTAGCTGTCTCCATGTTGTTGGGTGCACACTTGCTGTCACAAATGGGAGATGATGAAAGTGCTGTTGTTTGAAAAGGGGCAATTCCAGCCCTTATTTCTGAAGAACCATCACTCATGTTTTTTGGGCAGGAAAAGAGGACAAAAGGCTCACAAATCCGGTAGTGCCCCTGCATACCCAGTGCCCAGGAACCCAAGTGTCCATCCCCTCTCTTGCTTGTGCCTCTCTTGGGAACATGAAGGCTGTGCGTCCCTGTGTGCCAGATGGTTTTCTGGAAAGCATCAAGCCAGCCACCGCTGTTGGTGTTTGGTTAACAGACCTGTACAAGAAAGTGATTCACAGACTACAGATTTATTGTCAATTTTGTTATGCTTAAGGCAGGCAGTAATTTCAGTTTTCACTGCCATTAGCTAATAATAGTAATTAATTAGTAAATTGTGCCGTTGGGATCTCAGGGTGAACTAACAGGGAAAATGTAAATTAAAAAAAAAAAAAAAAGGCCACTAATGTTTCTGAGTTTCCTACCACAATTGAGGGTTAGTGTCTATCCCATCCCTCCAAACTGAATTTCTGAAGGACAACTTACATCGCCCACAGCACTGTCTGGGAAGTATTTGAAGCAAAAGGAGGAGGTACACCAAAAAGCATCAGAAAGGTGTTGGGAAATGAAGAGAAAAGCAACAGAGAGTTGTATTACTGTGCTAGCAGCTGGAGGAACAGGGCTGAAATCTACCCTGGGTGAAGTTTCAGCCTTTT
>NW_009626926.1:121394-123577 GCF_000690535.1 Cariama cristata
TGAAAGTCTCCTTTTCTCAAGTGAAGGGTGTGACATGAGAGTCCTCCCTGGTAGCTACCGCCCCGCTCTCCCTCCGATCCTCTGCCCTGCGCCTTCCATTGCGCCGGAGCTCCACGTTTGCCATCCGTGATATTAAGGTCTGAGCTCGCTCTTATAAGGAATTGCAGAGTGAATCAAATCTATATTCACATTGCTCCTCCTTTTTCAGGATCTGAAAACCTCACATTGAACTAGGATGGGAGGGGAGGTGTTTTGCTCGGGTTTTTCCCTGATTTTACTGACTTGTCAGTAAGGAAGTTTTGGCTATAACACTAAGAAAGAAGAAAACACTAAGATAAATCCAGCGTTTCAGTTCAAGGTCATTTTGAACCCTTCATCTGTCTGCAAAAGAAAGTGGGGGAGAAAAGAATTAAAAAATGTGAATTAGGCTGAGTCATTTTCACTATGAATTGTTTGCAGCTGTCAGAATCAGATCTACATAGTTCACTATAGCTCAATTTCCTTTCTGAGTTAATAACACATTGAACAAACATACTCTACTAGACTCCTTTTTTTCTTTCAAATAACCTCACAACGGATCTGCATTCCTAGTATAAAAATGTCTGTATTAGCTTAGGCTATTTATAGAACATCAGAGGGCTGAAAGATAGTTAAAAATTAATCGATTACCATCAAATAACAGACACTAAAACTCAGTGTATGAAATGCCTTCCTCTACTGAATAAATTAATAGCAAGAGGAGAAATGTACAATTCTGATTTACAGCTGGCCAGATTCCATTTAACACTCGCCAGTGCAGCTCATCAGCATTCAGAGCTGTGCAGTTCAGGTGGTACTTTCAGTAGGTGACCCCCTATCTGATGTGATGGGTAGGGGGAAGGCCGTATGCTTTGCACGGAGGACCTAAAGGGTTGAGGTGTCCAGCTTCAGCTGAAAGACCTTTGGAAGGACCAGCTCCTGGGGTCTAATGCTTGCTGCTGAATGATTCCTCTTGACCTGTCCAAAGGCGGCATTGGGGGATTCACAGGTGGAAATTACTCTTTCTACAATCTCCATGTCATGGTCTTTTCTTTCTATTGAAATAGTTAAAAGCAATGGTGGGGAAGTGGCACCACCTGTGTGTAAGAGGTAAAAACTTGGGCTTACAAAGTATGAAGATGCTTCTCTAATAATCTTATTGGGAATAGTAAAATGCTGCTCTGGCCTTTATACTCTGTGGCTATAATCATGCTATGGGCTGTGAAGAGAAATAAAATGTTTTATGAAAGCAATGAAAATAATTATGGAGTTAAAAAAAACCCAACAACTTTCAGGAACATAAGTTGTTCTTCAGGTCAGAAAGGAAGCAAAAGAAGAACTTAGTTCCAAGATTGCTTCTTCCATATCATATCTGAAGCAGAGCTTGTGTCCCCCAAAGCTTCTCTGTTTCTTCTAAGAGTGCCAGTTGGTCTCATAAAAGATACTGTTTCTCTGTGGAGTTTGCCTTTTTACCAAGGCATTATTTTGAGCAACAGGTTTGGCAGTGGGCAGAGCTACCTGGTGGGGGTTTATCACTTGCAGATACGGCAGGAATTTTGCACCAAGACAGGCAAAGTCCAGGATGCCTTTGACGATGCACTGATGTGTCTGCACAGCTCCGGTTGATGCTAGTTTGGGGATGGAATTTTTTTTGTGACTTTCAGGTACATCTAAATCTAGTGTAGGTTGTTATCATACCTTTAGAGAAAGTGGCTGATGGATATGATGGACCTCCTGTTTCAGACATACCCTACAGGGAAGAAAGGAATTTGATTAAATAAAGAACAGCTTCTAAGACAGGATGGTGAGTTTTAACATCTGCCCCTGTTGATTGCTGACAGACTGTAACACACAGCTTACAATGTAGGGGAAGTCTTTATTTCCTCTTTTATTGCCGAATATGCACATTTCCAAGTAAAGGTGACATTTTTGTATGTCAAAACAAAGGTAGAACTGCATAGCCTTTGAAACATCAAACTCAGATGGAAAATGAGGATTTGGCATGGCTTAATTTGGGCTTTATTAATGCCTTTGGGGGAGAGGGGTGGAAGAAAGATTAGGCAGATCAGAGCTTTAAAAGTCATAGATCATGCGTTTAATAGCTCTAATTCTTAAATACTTGAAGGGTTTCATAAAGCCATTCTCTTCAAGTGCAAACTCTTTCC
>NW_009626926.1:123608-172002 GCF_000690535.1 Cariama cristata
CTTTTGACTGTTGCGTCTAGACCTCCCAAGTTCTTAAAAAGAGCTTGCAACTGAAAATCCTCAGACCCTCCCGTACAGCAGTGATCTTGCACCAACAATATGTATGCAGCCAGCATCCTTAAAAGGATCCCACGAGTATACATGCACACGTAGACACATACTTTCATTCAAGGTGCATATTGTATTATTTTAGGTACTCACCAAATGGGATTTAAAGCTGAAAGAAAGAGACTTTTTCCATTCAGTTACATTTTCTGAAGTGCTACAGATTTAGAAAGACTGGATTTAAATGAAGTTACTACTAGATTTTTTAAAAAATCAATTCTGGTGTTATAAGAAATTGATGGCTAGATTTCAAGGTGAATTTTATCTAAAACTGAAATATTGACTGAGGCAATATTAATATTTTGTTCTGTTTTCTGTCTTGAAAAGTGGCATTTTTCACTGCACTGGATTTTGTCCTTTCTACAATCTTAAAATAATTTGCCACACGTTCATTTTAAATATTATGGTGCTATTTTTAAACTAGCAGTGCAAAGCAGCAGTTTTTATAGTAGCTATTACATAGTATAAGGAGTGTTATGTAATAAAATCAACATCATAAGATAAATATTCTGAGCTAGAATAATAAGCTACTGATAATTTTGCCCATAGTAATCGTTTTTAGCATGGCTGTGCTTTCCACAGTGTGATTTTTCTGATTGTATTTAACATGAATGAGGGTGAGTTCCAGAAGGTGACATAGCCTGGGACACTGTCACCAACGTGGATAAAATAGCTGAGAGCAGTATGAGAGCACAGCGTAGGGGAAGGATATCAGTAAGATACAGAACTCTGAAAAGAAATAATTAGTCATTAAGGGGATGTGAAAGTGGAGGGTAATTTATGACATTATGGAAATAATAACATTAAATGTCTCCCCCCAAACATTTTCTTTCAGGTTGTTTAAAATGAAAGGTGCTAAAGAAGGTAATTTTAGCTGCCTATATACCTGTTCCACAGTGTTTTCTAAGGCCAGGCTGTGCAATGCTCATTGCTAAGACTGCACCCTCACAGTTACATGAGCTGTAGAAAAGGCTTTTCCAGCCCAGCTGTTCATTTGCACCATCCCACCACAGGCCACTGCCCTCAGGTGTGCTGATACAAATGTCTCCTGGGCCACCTGGTACCTGAAGTGGTCTGGTTTATAAAACACGGGGTTTGCTTCAACCCCCCCCCCCCTTTTTTTAAAATACCTTTGGGGAGTTCAAAGTGAATTTCCAAGATTAAGGGCTATAAACAAAGGGACTTTTAGAAAGCGCTAATCTCAACCAGAGGTTTTCTTCAGGTTACCAAAAGATGAGTGTTGCACTGTTTCTAGGGATTTGTGCCAAGGGTACTGGGCCAGATTTCTGCCAGAAGAAATATGGATTTGCTCTTCAGTGACACAGAAACTGGGCTTCAGTATTCGAATGAAGTGTGAGCAAATGGGATGGCCAACTGTCAGCATCTGCAAAGCCTAGCAGTGCTCAGTGGCCTGAGCAAGGACATGCTGGGTTTCGGCACTCGGCCTCATGATTTGGGCTACAGGGAGCACTGGGGCCAAAGACCCTCATCGTCTCCCGGTTGGCTGTCACACTGGTGGCGGTGACAGGAGGGCAGTGTCCCTCCTTGGCTCAGCATGTGGGTGCAGGAGACCTGAGCGGTCAGAGAAAGCAGCCGCTGACCATCTGGCCTGTAATGTATTGAAAAGGCAATTCCAATAACTCATTTTACAACCAAGTGATCATTTATCCTACTAGCAAAATCTGTTCAACTCTGGTTGTATAGGTTATACAGTAATAAAAGTTCAAGTATCCATAAAATTGCCATTGAACTGTAAATTAATGTGAGGTAAAGTTGTTGCCCGAGGGAATAACCAAGCTTCAGAAAGTTGTGTCCTAAATTAATTAATACTGAGTTCATCTCTGCCTGGGAAAAGAATGGGTTTATGCTGGTCTTTGGCTGTTGAGCTCAGAGTTTTGTTTTCAAGTAGAAATTGCCATTGTCATCTCTGCTCGTTTAAAGAGGACTTTGTGAAATCAGAAAACCCCAGGAAAATTTATGAATGAGATGACCTATTTTTCTCTTTCTGTCTTCCTTTTTTTTTTTTTTTTATTGCTACATCTGTTTGAATGGGTGCAGCCAATCCATGCCTGCACCCTTTCAGGCACCTCGTAACGGTCAAGAGTTTCCTTTTTGCTTAAGCAAAGGTGTACATTTGCACTTCATGGTTGCTGATCTCCCTGACCATCATGGCTTGACTGTTCTCTCTCTAACCCCTCCCTTGAAACCTTTTGTTTTGCTTTGTTTCTACTTCATTGTAAAAAAGAAACCAGTGGTACTTACAAAGAGGTCAGTTTTAATTATTATGGATGAAGATCAGTGAAAAAAAAAGTGCTTGGTCCCATTGCCTTGGGAATCAACTGGGGTTTTTTTAAAGTTGGGTGAAAAAGCAGCTGGAGTATCCAGATCTATGTGCTGCAGCATGGTCTGCCAAATTTTGCTGCTGGATTTGTGCTGTTTCTGCAACCGAAGAAGCACAGAACATAGAGGAGCCGTATAATGGGGTGTACATAAATTGTTTGCGTTCAACAAGTCCTCCACAATGCTTAAACTATCGGGGTCTGTTGCAGCACTTGGGAGTGGTTGTTTGTACAGGGCTTCAGAGCTGCCATATAAACCACTGCTCTGTATTACCCGAAGACTGAAAAAGCTATCTCCTAGATCTCTTGCTAACAAGCCTCAGAGATTTGTATTGAGTAGCTGACTCTTCTCTGCTCACAGCAAGAACCTTTCCACAGAGTCTCTATCACTGGCACTGATGCCGGCCTGCCTGCCGGTGCTGTGCTGAACTGACACAATGGCAAACAGCACTTCCCGTCAATTACTAACAAAAAAGAGTCACCGTTATTCCCTATCGCTGATCAAGCACCGCTAGTCTGCTTGACACAGGGTAGGGGCTGAGGCAGCTGGAGCAGGACCTCCACTGCACCGTTGGTGGCAGCAAATTCAAAAATAGTTAAAATGTTTTCTGATTCCTCTTCTGCTTTTTAGCCCCTTTATTTTTTTCACACACAAGTTGTTTTCAGTACTTTTCCTGACTTCTCTTTTTTCCTTACCATCTCTTCCTCTTTCCATTTCACCTTTGCTTTTTAGTTTTTCCCCTCATTCTTCTATTTTTCTTTCTTTTCAGTCTCTATTTCTTCTGTTTCACAGATTGTCTCTCTGCTTGGTTTTCTTTTTCCCAGCACTTACTATATTCCTTGTGTTTTTGCAGCCCTAATGCTAGCTTGTCTGCCAAAGAATAAACTCCTATTTATGGAAAATATATGCAGCTATATGCACTGCTAAAACATCTTCAGACTGTTTGCTCACAGTCATCCTGCAGAGACAGCATGACACTGGTAACGCAAGAACTGAACAGCTACCACTACATTTACCAAAATTAGAGCCAAATGGCACATAAGCACACACCTATGGAGTTGTACAGCTTCTGCAATGTGCACATACAGGCTCAGGTTCGTCCACTTGATCTAGCTTAAATGAACCAAGCTCTTTCCTCCTCTGCCAATGAAACAGTGCAATTTGGTTTTATATGGGAGAATCCCATGGGTTAGACCTTTAGATATAATTACCTTACTCTTCCCACACCATTCACTTTGCCCAGGAGGGGATAACAACTAGTTATGCTCTCCACTGTAGGCCAATGGAAATTCCTGAACTGATCCATTGTCAGGTCAAGTTGAGCACTCCAAATTTGAAACTCTGAACAAAAGATATTATAAGCTGATTTCTTGGGCGTCTATGAAATAAAAAAGATTGGTATATTGAGGTGGTTTCATCTTGTGTCTCTAGATTAGCATCCTAAAGCAGCAATGCTCCAGGTACAATACCTTTTAAAACATTCTTAGATTTTCAGCATTGTTTCTTACTGAAGTATGGTAAATAAAGGGGGAGAATTTCAAAGGCACAAAGGGTAGTTCTTCCATTGAAAGTTGATGGAACTGGTATGTCTAATTCCCATTTGTGCCTTTGAAAACACATGTGTCCCTGCTTCGCCCATGGCTTTAAATCTCATGTGCGCACAAACACAAGCCCCATGTTCCTATTCAACCTTCCACACACAATTTAATTTCCTTTCAGCGTCACAAACTTTCTACGGTAGCTGAAATATGTCAGGGATGTTTTTGTCAAATTGCTGAGACCAGGTTCCTCAGCTCCCAGTATGCACTTCTGGGGTGATCGGATCATGATGTTAGAGTCGCGTAAGAGCTTATTAGCAGCTGTTGCAGACACTTTCTCTGTGCTCTAAAAACAACGACGAGAACAACAACTCAGCTGGGAAGAGCATATGCAGTAGCCTTTTAATCATTGCTTCAACTCACCATGTCACGATGCGTAAGCTTTCTCATCAATGAGGCTAGGAATACAAAACCAGAGAACTTCTTAAATATTTCAAACACCTGCATCTTGTGAAACAAATTTATGCTACCAGATTAAAAAAAAAAAAAAAAAAAAAAAAAAAGAAAAGAAAAAAAAAAAGAATAAAAAAAAAAAAAAAAAAAAAAAAAGAGGAAAGGAAGAAAGAAAAAAAAATTCTCTTAGATCAAAAGTGTCTCCTTATCAGGAAATGAAGGACAGGAACAAAAATACCCTCCTCCTCCATCTCCTCCTCTTCTTTTCCCACCTCAAACTTGATGATAAAATTCTGTAATCTGACAACCCCCTGCAAAATGATAGCTGAGTGTTTACAAATGGGGCTTTTCGATGCAAGTCTGCAATTAAAAATCTCCCCAACACCAGCCATTTGAAAACTAGTTAGGCTCTCTTCTTTTTGTCACTCTCTGTGCCGCCCAGCTTTGCTGTCCTCCTTTATCTGCCACCAGTGCGAGTGGCCACACGGAGGGGTACATAGGCAGCTGTGGGATGCAAATGCCAAGCTTTGGAGTCTGTTTATTCAGCAGTGGCAGGGAAGTCTGTTGTTGGTCACTAGGCTGGAGACGTGCCTACAGGCTTGGTGTGGGATGCTGTTCGGCTGTCCTGCTTCTCTGCAGCCCGCTTCATTGCAGTCACAGTGATGAATGTGTTTCCTTTCGTAAGAAGTCAGACAATAAGGACGTTGCTAAATCTTTTATGGAGCCCAAAGGCAGGGCCATTGGTTGATATTTGTTTGCTGTGGAGTTATGATTTGTATGACCACCAAGTTGCCCCTTGACTCAGAAAGTCCAATGTCGCAAACTTGCGTGCTGTGCAGTCTGTGAATGGAGCTCGGCAAGGTAAAAGTGGCCAGCAGATGTCTCTCAGGATATTTCTTTGCAGAGGCCGCTCTCCCAACTCCCTTTCTTTCCTAAGGTTCCAGGAACCGGGCTTGGTGGGTTATGAGGAATACTGTATCTTGCCTCTTTGCCCGTTCTCTGCAAGTATTACAGCCTCAAATAAATAGCTTTGTGATATTGAACTTTTTTAAGCCACAGCCTAAATTAAGGGAATGTTTTATAAAGATAACAAAAAGGCAAGGGAAGGCAGCTCCTTTGTGTCTTCAGAACAATCCATGATTGTTTACAGCCTTTGAGAAAACGAAGCAATGTCACTCATGGGGGCATACAATATTTTAGATCACTTTTGATTGGGAAAATCATTAACATTGCTGGGATTCTGCTTCATTTTGCATGGGAGAATGGGTAGATGGCAGAAAAAATATTCTGTTCACAGGTGCAGGCTGTGTCGGCATGAGGCAAATCTGCTAATCAAGCTGTACCTGCTGAGCTATGCTGGCAAATTTTTCCTTGGGTAGACTTGGCCTAAGTCTGAGTTCTTTTTGTTAGCTGGCTGTATATTATCCTCTCTGTTTAGATGGAGAAACTGCAGCAGTGAGGATAAGTGGTTGCTCATGGCACTGAAGGAATTAGTTTTAGAGGTGGAAGAGGAAGGCTTGCAGTCCCCTGGTCCCAGTCATGTTCACACCAGACCGCTACATTTTGGCTTGGATGGGGTTTAAAGCTCACTACTTAGGTCATACAGAAAATGCGCACACTATTATCATTTTGCAGGAGCTCTCCGTTGGCATGATCCATGTCTTTGAGAATACAATAGTCCATCACCAATCCAATCAGCTTTCTGTGACTGAGGGGTTTATGCAATTATGAAAAAGTAGATGATTTGAATGTTCTGTCCCTCTTGTGGAATTATGTTTGGAATTTATCCGATGAGACAGGGAAGGGATTTTGTTTGTTTTGTTTGATCATTTCTTATCACAGAACTTTGTTTGACTCAAACCACAATGATACAAGCATTCAAACACCACCTTCAGATGTAATATTGATTTATAAAACAGCAGTGCACAGCTGCTAAGCTTCCCTGTTTCATACAGAAGGTCTTCAATTCCCAACAAATTACTGGCATTTCTACCTATTTACAAATTAATCTTTCCTCTGAACCTTGTGCGTTTCTTATTATTCTCGTCTGCTTTCTTCAGTTTCTGCTTAGAAACTTTGTGTGAGCCTGTATTATGCAGTGATAGGGCAGCTTTAGAGCATCAGTTAAATTGGAGTTAAATAAAAAAAATCTAGATCAACGTTTATCCTTAGGCAAGTTATGCGCTGAGTGAAATTAAACCACTATATGTACTTGTAGATTGAAGAATCAGAGGTGGAGGATGGGTCAGAAACACTAAGATCAAAGTTTTTCTTCTTTGAAAAAAATCTCTTTGAAAAGCCCCCATGCCACCTATTCTGCTTGTTAATGTTTTGACTGGAAGTGTCTGGCAGTGTCATCATCAGCAGAATATTTTTAAAGACCTTTTTTTTTATTTTTTGAGCTGACTCTAATAGCAAAGCAATGGATCCTTAGCAGCCTCTGTTATATGTCTCTTAAGGGAATATTTTTGTTAATTGCAAATATTTGATTGACAAACATGGGATGCAATTAGTAGGCAGGCACAGTAGGAATGTGCAGTGAACTGGATCTCTGAACCAACAGATCTCAACTCTCTCAGCTTGATCTGAAATAGGCTAGAGCATTTAAACCATATGTTTCCCTCAAACTTTTTCTTTCCTCTGAAAATTCCTTATTTCCCTCAACTAACCTTCTTTCACTCTCTGCACCGAGGGAGCTAATTCATCTACTATGATCACGTCAAATAAAGACAGAAAATTCTACACAAGCTTCAGACTTATGCTGCTTTTTGACCGTGGCAGTAAAAATTAATGTGGACAAGACTATACGTGCCAGTTGTGCCTTACAAAAGCCCTAGGTGAAAGAGAATACAATCTAATTTAACTTTAGACATTTTGAGCTTAATGGTCTATTTAAACAACCTGGTACCATCTGACTACATTTATCAATTATATTTCTTTTTATTTATACAGAGTACTGTCTTTCTGGAAAGGCTATAATTAAAACTTATCTAGGTAAATTGTGCTCAGATTCTGTGGCACGAGAAGGAATTCAAAGGATTTCAGTGGTTTTATGTGTTCTTTTTCATAAAAAGGTTGCTCTTAAACCTTTAAAAGGAAATAGATTTTCATAATTAGAATAACCTAATTGCAATAGTTTTCATAATTACAGCTAAGAATTACCAACAGGAAATGCAGTGCGGTCTTTAGATTGAAGTGTTGACATCCCAGAAAAAATTCTCTCTGGGTAAGCAATATCTCTTCTCTCAGGGAAGGGGTGCTCATTCCCCCACTTCTTATGACAAGGGTCATTGGCAGGGAAACTGCCTCTGAGGAATTCATCAGTTCTTTGGATTTTCAGGTGATTTCTGCTTGCTCTTTGTGATATCATCATCATCTCTGCAATAGCCCCACATGACATCACGTGCTGAGCACTGTTGAGCTTGGTGAAGAGTGAGCAGCAGGAGCTCTGGGCACCTTCAGATCTCCTACAGGCAGATCTATGCTGCGCTATGGGTTCTAACGCTGGGGCGCTTGCAGAAGCTGGGGTGGCAGAAGCAGGCCAGTGTGGTGGCTCAGAGCTGGTGGGGGAGGCCGTTTACCCTGCCGAGAAGCTCATTTGCAGCTGTCTTGGATACGTCCACAATCCAGCGTACAGTGCCAAGTCAGGAACGTACTTTTTTTACAATGAAACTGCAATAGTATTTTTCTTAGATGCTGAGGAGTACAGACAACATTTGGCAACTTCTTCCAGTCTGAGTAGGAGTGCTTGGCGTGGGCGAAGCAACAGAAGCTAGACCTACCCTTCTGCATTAGTATTTGTAGTATATTTTATTGTATTGTCAGGGAGTAATCTGAGGAAAATGGAGAGGTCACTCTCTCCTCTCATTATTTTTTGTATGGCATCAACCAGTCTTACCATAACCTACTTTTATTCATGGAAGTCCCAAATCACTTTGAGATCTCTGGCAGTACTCACATGAGTAACATGAGTTTGTATGTACCTACATCATTACACTCTATTAGAGCATGCATATTTATAAAATCACATGAAGGGGCTAATGAGGCTTTGCTCATTTTGGAAGGGCCCGATTCCGCAACATTTACTCCTGCTGGGGACTACTCATGTGATTAAGGCTGACTCACATAAGTGTTGCAAGATCCAGCCTTTAATTTGCAAATCCCAGTAACGGTATGTGTTAATCAGACACTTCATCAGTGAAAAGAGTGCTAGATCTGTAGTAGCTGTATGGTAAGGCTATAAATACAAGCTAGATTTCTTAAAAACTTCCTTACAGAATTTTGTCCCTAGAAGGGAAAATGTTATCTCGCTGCTGTCTGAGTCCTGAATGTAAAATTTCAGATTTCTTTTAAGTAGCCCCACAGAACTAACAAAAAATTTCCATCTGTAACATTTCATGCTGTGTATTTGTAACCCTTTTACTGAAGCAGTATTTAACAGAGGCATTTAAAAAGTACTCTTTTTAGTAGGTTTGATAGTATTTTTACATAAGGGCAGTTAATGAAGGTCCATTGCAAACACACAATAATTTAGAGAGAGCTTCATGATGAACAACCTTGGTATGGCAGAGTTATTTCAAATGCTGATCCAGGTGCATGCTTGGACTTATCAAGGTTGCCCTTAGTGAGGACCAGTCCCCTGCAGGTAACTGTTTTTGCAGACTGGAACCGTTGGTGTGTCTCTCTGTTTAAGTGCTTGACAGAAGATGCCCACAGTTGGGCCGTGCCTAATGTATACTGTCCATTTGTAAAATCTTTCTGTGTGACTGTGTTGAAAGAGAGACTTTGTCACAGGTATTCTGTTCACAGCTCCACAATTTAAATTTTACTGTTTTGTCATGTTAACGTAATTCACTTTAAAATACCTAAATTGTCCTTAATTAATTGAGGAGGGAGATTATCATTGTGGTGAACTTGTAGGCAGCATGTGGAACAGTACTGACACCATTTTGGTGAATACAGGTGATGAATGGTGTTGACATGAACGGCTGCAGTTACACAGTGTGCGTATACACAAATTATACCGCCATGTGTGTTCCTCTGTGTTATGAAAGCCTTTTGTTTATATATACCCAGCTATACATTTACACATTATGTAAATAAACACACATATGCCCATGCAATTTAATTGAATATATGGCTATGGGTTAAGAGGCATGTTACTCTGATGAAAAACATCTTATGGTACAGAGTAAAAATATTTCCGACGTGCTTTTGAGCCTCCTGTAGAATTTAAGAAGGAACTGCAGAGATTTCTTTAAGGTAGTGGTTCAAATCATTTAATAGGAGGGCATGGTGTTCATCCAAAAGCTTGAGGCTGTTGAATGGCAGTCTTAGAAACCCATCGAGTTTCATCTTTATTCAACTCCTTTTATTCTTACTCAATTATGAGTTTTTCCATCGATCTTTGGTAGACGCAAAATGGAACATTGCGCTGTGAGTTTTGTTTCAAATTAGGTTGCATACTTTTAAGGCAATCTGCAAGAAATTATGCATGTGGATTGGTCTTTCCAACCACAAATTCCCCCCAAAACCGACACGAGCATCTCAGGGTGGAATGAAAAGTTGCCCCAGGTGCCTTCAGTCAGCCTTGGGGGTGCAATATGGCTCTTTGATGTGCTGAGAGGCAGGCAGTGAGCGATGGACCAGCGGTGCCTCCTACCCGCTCTCCCAGGCTGTTGGTGCTGCCGTGGCACACCGTGCCTGGAGGGGTCCGAGGAAGTGGTCTCCCGCTGGAAAAATGCCTTTGGAAGCTGCAGGAGAGGGTGAACCCACTGCTAAGCCCCACCGGGAGGGAGCTCTTGCTGGACCTCCATCTGGGGTTGCATTGCATATGATGCACCTTCTCCCTGGTCCTCCTTTGGGAACGAGAGGGGCCTGTGAGGCGGTGATATCTGTTTGTCAGTGTAGGGCTCCACAGGCCATGCCACAAGGTGACACGTCTCACTCTGGCAGAGCCCAGATGCATGTGTCTGCCTCACAAAGAAATCTCTTCTTTTGCTTCTTGCTTGTTGGGGTTTTTTTCCCTCCATCTCATGCACTCAGCTGGGGCGCCTCTTCTCCAGCTGTTCTGTGACACCGCGCAGCCATCAAACGTTGGAAACCCGGATCAGAGAGCAGCAGTGACAGACTCCCCGGTGCAGGCAGGCCAGGTCCCAAATCTATTGTTCATACGAGAGTGACTTGACAGGTTTTTTAAGCACTGGAGAACTTCACCGGGAACTTTTGTTCCTTTTCTAATGCTTTGCCCTACTCTGCCTCAAGCCAGATGCAAAACGCGTGCCGTTTTAGCAATTAACAAAAAGTGGAATATTGTTGCTTCTGAACGTAAGTACGCACACATGGAGAATCAGGTGTGTGAGAATCAGCAATCCCTCTGCATGCGAGGGCTTCCACTGCAATGCTTTGTAGTATTGCATTCAGATGCCGTGTTCTGAGCGTCTTTGTTATCGTCGCCTGATAAATAAACAGCCCTAAAATTACAGAACTTATTATGGTAATTGAGTGAAGAAAAGGAAATGCAAACCCTGCTCACTATCTATTACATTGCCACTGCTAAAGTTGCCTAAACCTGTGCTACTCAAATGATATTGTAATATTAGCCTTCTTTCTTTTTTCACAATGATTGTTTTCTGTCCATCTCAAGCTGGATGTCAGTTCATTTAGATTTACATCAAGTAGTAAATTAAAATAATCACTCAGCAAACACTCTCAGCTCAGTTTTCTCTTTCAGTCAGGAGTTGCGAGAGATGCTTGAAGCATTCAAGCAGAAAATATTGCTGTCTAGATATTTGTCCTCTGGGTGATAAAGGAGGCATTGTCTTGGGACCCACTCAGGCCTCGGAGCTGATAGTAGCTGTGCATCACAGCTGTGAAGTGCGCTTTGTTATGTGTCTGAGGATTAGGGTTCAGGACCTTGTTTTTCTTGAAATACCAGACTGATCAGAGCTGCATATGTTCGGGGGAAAGCAGAGGTCGATGGTTCTCTGTCCACATTTTTACTAGATTATTCTTGGACAGAACTCTGGGAGAATACCCTGCAGCTTAAACCATCCCAAGAGTTTTTCATATTCTGCATTATAACCGTCATGGAAAAAAGACTGTAGTTTATCTATCTGCATTTGAAACAAAAGACTACAGCATCACACACGTTCTGGGCTTGGGACCCACGCTGGAACAGGCTGAATTTTCTTCCTTTGTGTTCCATTTACAATACAGCTGCCCATTTAGAAGCACAAATGCACCTTGATATAATAACCAAATCTGAAGAATGTCTGGCCTTAAGGATAGCACAGTCAATCTTCAGATCGACAGTTAATCTTAAAGCAAGCGTAGAACTGGGGTGGTGTACAGAACAAGGGTTGGGGGGGGGGACAAAAAAAAAGCTGTTTCTGTGTCTCTCAACTGTTTCAGAAAAAGAGGATGTGGATTTTTTTTCTATTAAAAAAATTAATCTGTATCTTCTGTCCCCCCTCCCCCCCCCCAAAAAAAAGAAGCACGTTTATTTTGTCAAATAAGATGTGTACAGAAGCACTCTTAGCGAAGATGCTATCGTGAATTAAGGTAATACTTCCATTACAGTCAGTCAGTTAAGTCTGAGTAAAGACTGCAGGATCTGGGCACTATCTGCTCAGCCTCTGAAGCAGCCTCGTCTTTGTAGCAGCACAATATGGGAGTTTGTGGAATTGAGGATTTGAGGCCAGACTGTCGTCTGACTTATGTTGATGTGATACCACAGAAGCTAATAGGATTTTACTGATAAACGAAGGACTGTATGTGGCTCTTTTGTTGCAAGTGAATATACGTATATACATTGCAAAATCAACTTTCAGTGTCAGTCTGAATCTGTCCCTTCCAGGATGAGGCCCCGATCAATAGGCAGAATATTGCCTTTGAAATTATTAATGTTAATCATATAACCCCACTGATAGGATGGAAGCAAGAACAGCGTTTGCCCATACGCAGTGTAACACTTAAGGATTGGTTGCAGGTATTTCTGTGCTTGAAAACATGTCAGCGGGCACAACTTTTAACCCTGTCAAACTTCTGCATAAATTCTGAGGGCTGCCCATACATCTTTACTTTTAAAACTAGGCCAGCATGGAAAGTGGTTCTTTCTGTTATTCAAAATCTGAAGTTAGATACCAAAATGGTCTTGGCTTAAGCCTCAGGTCTGGAATTACCTCCCTCCTCCAGAGTAGGATGTGTGCACCACCCCTCTGGAGCTAGGGAAGAGGCCTGAGTGATGTCTGCAAAATGAAGCCTGGCTTTAGTCTTTGCTCCATTCTTCCCATCCACCCTTCTTCCACGGAGCCATCCCTGCCCAGCGTTGGGCCTGCGTATCCCTACCGTGGCTTCTCTTTCAGGCTTCAGGTTGGCGGGGTGGCTCAGGCACTCCTCTCTCCACGGAAAGGTGAGGTTGGAGCTGTGCTCCCAGGCACGCCAGAGGCGGTTTGAGACGTCAGCTTGAGCTTAGTGGGCTTAATGAGTGGTGTGAGGTTGCCATCGGGACAGGGCACTGGCTCGGGCTCAGCAGTAGACCAAACAACTCCTGAACGTGCTCTTACCTGTCCAGTCTTTTTATGGATCTCGTTGCCATTCAGAGGAGACTCTTGGCAATTTTCAGTTTTGGTGATCTTGGCAAGAATGATCCAGAAGTATTTTTTCTACTTAGACAAACTGGTCTCCAAGTGACAAAAAAGAGTAACTGGGGCAGGATGTGGATTGGGGAGCCTTGGTCAGAGATTGACCTGTGTAATTATTGTTTGAATTAAGCTCTAGAGTCCCAACGTAGTTATACGTTTGTGTTCTCATCCTCTGTATTGCTAAACACCCTCCTGCTCTACTGCGCTGCCGTGCGCTTCTTCCAATGGTTTTTGCTGGGGAGATGATGTGCATGGACCAAAGCAGTGCCATGTGGCATGGGGGGAAGTGTTTCCTTGTTACTTTGCCGTCTGCCTGGCAGAACCGATTTCCTGCATTTGTGTATTTCTGCCTACAGATAGCTGGCATCGTATGAAGGCATTTATCATTGGAGATATGCTAATAGCAAACTTTCAAAAAAATCATACAGTAGCAGTCAATGTCTCATTTGTTTATAAGTAGTCTTTTACATTTAGGGATTTTCCTTCACTTCTACTTCCTCCTTTCTTAGGAAATGACCACGGGGTACTGACCTCTGCTTTTGTGCTCATAGAAATCCTCTCTGTTTTATTTGTCCTCTATTTTTTTTCTTTCTCACTAGTTTTTTAAAATGCATTTTGGTTTTCTTCTTTAATGCTCTGTAAATGTTTGGTTTATCCTTCCTCACTCGTGCTAGCACAGCTGTCCATCAGTCCTCTTTTCTCTTTGAGTTGTTGCTATTGATTTGGTTTCTTTATTATGATATTTTCCATGCATTTTCCTCCTCCTTTCCTAAATGAGTTTTACCTCGTTTGTCTGTCTCATACTTCTTTTCTTCTTCCTATATCCTGGCAAAACATATTAGAGGTGTCACTTGCTTTTTCTCTCTAATCCCCTTCTGCAGCCCTCAGCTCTGCTTCCCTCTGCCCTGCAGAAACCGATACCTCTGGTGATGCTTTCCTAGTGCTGCTGGGCCTGGCTCCGTTCCCGTCCTACCGTACCTCTGCTCTCCTCTGGTCTGTCACACTCTGTAAACAGCATGACACGAGCACTGTGCACACAGTGACAGAGCTGTGCTGGAAGGCAGAGCACTGTGGCACGACGGCCCGAGCTGCTCGAGCTGCCCGAATGCCGCCAGCAATACAGTGCTGGGCAAGGAAGGATGTTGGCAAACAGCAGGAACGTCCCTTTTCAGCTAGGTCTGCCCCAGTAAAGTCAGGGAGCCCTCTGATGACTTTTTGGGCATTTTTAGCTAAAAACACAAATTGGGCACTCCTCTCAAAGCTGGACAAGAGCAGGGGGAATTCCCTTGTTGATTACATTAAAAAAAAGAGAAAGACAATTTCCTGAAGGAAGCAAAAAGAAAACCTGTTGGGGCAGAAGGCAGCTACAGCCTCCAGCTCCTTATGCGAACTCACATCGCTGAAGAGAGTCGGAGGCAGAGACATGAAACCTTCCCCTACTGGTACCTGTTCCCTGTGTTTGAATGAAGGAGACAGAGAGGCCAGGATATTTCAGGGTAAGGTATTTTGCAGCTGTAGTCTGGCATACTAGTAATTATATTATCTTTGTGGATTTATATCAGTTGAAAATCAAGTCTCGGAGTTTGATTTGATTTGAGTTCTTCATGGAAAAATGTACAAGCATTCACACAGGCATATCGTGATGCTTACTGAAGTTATCTGAAGCATACATCATTTTCTAGATATCTCAATACCAATATGAATGTGGAATTCCAGAAATTATCAAACTATCAACATAAAACCCTATGCAAAATGAGACACTTTGTTTGTGAGTGGTGAGGCTTGGGTGTTTTTGCTGCTGTCACCAATCACTGCCATCAGGGCCCAGCATAAAGCCAGGTACTGGAAGGGGGAATTCCCCTAGTTGTTTGCAATGAAAAAAAAAAAGAAAAAAAAAAAAAAGAGATAATTTCCTGACTGCAGGAAAAGTACTACTGTGGTAGAAGGTTATCAAGGCCTCCGGCTCCTTGTGTGTAGCTGAAGAGAGTATTCAGAGAGTTCAAACACAAGTAGGAGATCTCTGAGTGCAGGAAACAAGCAACGTAGTATGAGGTGAGAGAATTAAGCACAGAGCAGGAGGGCAGTTACCCTGTGTGCATCCATTCCTGGCAAGAGAGGTATCCAATAAATCCTTGAAAGCGACGTCTTACAAAAGCTTCGTTAAAAGCTCTTGCTAATTTGAGCAATGTCAGGAATGGCAATATTATTTTCCACTCAACTGTCAGCATCTCTGTGTGTATATCTGATTAGATGGTACCTTCTGAAAAATGTGAGCAGTCTGCGGCAAAGTCTTTGTACGGCACCTGGCAGAATGGCATCACTTCAGTATAAATAAATGATGTTTGTAATGTCTTTATTATATAACAAAATCTCAGTATGGGCCTGTTTTCTGCCATGATGGTTGTGGATTCATTTACAGGAGGATAACCCGTTCCTGGTGCTGTCCTGCTGGAGGTGGGCTGAGATCCACAAGGATCTCTGAACTACTTGTTCTAGTTCAATATTAAGAAACACTGGAAGTATGCAAATTGTAGGCAAAACCAAGTGCCTTGCATTTGAAGTTTTCCTCCCTCTAGCAACACAAATATTGTCTTGATGTTTTTCTAGAGCTTGCTTGGTGATGGTGGGATCTCATGGTGGGTTCCCTTTTGCATACAAAGTCAGCTGCTTTCTGAGCAGCTCCATGCATATTCCAGACTAAAAGGGCAGCTGAAAAGGCAGACCTGGCTGCAGCTGCTACCTGGAAATCCAGAGGCCGTTGGCTTCCTTATTTCATCTGTCACTAGTCAGCTGGAAAGCACAGTGACCTACAAGTAATGTGGTCATCCCAAACTCATGCTGATAAAACCTTTACACTACTGCCTCTTGCCATCTCTCCCTTTCTGTCTCTCTCAGATGTTCTGATCCAATCTTGACTTCCTTTGAGGTAGGGCATTTTGTCTTAATGCCCTACCCTCTGGAGAGATGTTGAGTTGTTTTTTTGTTGTGTTTGCCTGATAGACTTGTCTGCAGAGCTTTTATACCAGTGAGAAAGGATATGACCCTGTGGCCATAATCCAGGGGCCCTTTTGGACATGGCTTCTCTCAATTAGTGGCTGCTATTGAATGCACAGCAGAGGAATTTCCAAATCCCAGAGTAACAGTTTGGTCCTATGCACAGTGAACCACCAAGTGTAGATTACAGCAACGTAGAGTTGGGAGATAGCAAAGCTCAGTTGTTCTTTGCTCTCTCCATCTTTTTGGCAACACTATGCGTATCCTGGCTGCCACTGGGCAGTCAATCTGTTTGGCATATTTGTTTTCCTCTATGTTTTTTTTCACCACTAAAGAATGTTTCTTGCTTGTTGCTTACAGATCAGCATGGTGGATTTTATGGTGGATTTCTACAGCTGAGGGACAACTGTCTGTGAATTTCCAGGTAATTACCATCTCTTCTCCTTCTTTCATGAGCTGCTCTGGATGTTGTGACCTTTTCTTTGATTCTAGGCTGCAGTCCTCTCTCCTTACCTCCTAAATTTGTCACCTCATGATCAGACTCTTGTCCTGAGTTGCATCTTACGGTTACCTTGAAATGTAAAGTGAAGGATGTTCTGGCTTCCTACTCAGTATCCAGCTCTTCTGTCCCACCAGTAGTGTTTGACCAGAAACCTACAAACTGCCTATTCATATCTGAAGGGATTTGCTTGCGTTTTATAACGGTATAAATGGTTGAACACTTACTGGATAAAGAAGTATCTTTCTCTCTGTATGATCCTGCCATAACTGTGGTTAATGGAGGAACTCAGTGGCAAGGCCATTTTCTTGTCCTGAGAGAAACACTCTCACTTTTTGACTGGATAAAGTCCTCACCTATTTCTCACTTTTTTAAAGGGCTGAGATTTACTTTGGATTTTTGTAGTAGATCTTAAAATGTTTCATGCTTCTATTAGCTTCGTTCCTTTCTTTGAGAAACTCAAAAGTAGAGTAAGCAAGTGCTACAGTGGGGACTATGAGAGAGCATTAAGTGCAATGGTTTGAGGACCACCGTATTGTGAACACACTAAGCCCCAGTCCTACTGTGATGCCAAGCCCATGGCAGGAGGTTTGTGCACTGCCTGACAAGGTTGTTCAAGGCACAGCTTTAGCGAGTCAGATAAAAGCAGACTGTTTTTCAGTTTGGCAATCAGCCATCCTCGTTATGATAATGTTGGTATTGCAAGCTCCTTGGGGCAGGGACTGTGGCTTTCCATATGTTTTGAGTCACTCCAAGATTGTGGCTAACATTCTGTGAACCAAAGCTAATAAATCAAAGCCAGTTTTTTCTCATGTGCTTCAAAACCTACTCCATTTTGGAATGAGAAAGCCATGTACAGCTCACTGCAGGCTTTGTCAAATTATTCCTCCCCTTCACACTTGGACTCTTCTTCATTTTCCACACACTTAATACTCACCCAGTTCCTTTCTGTAACTGGCAGCTGATCCAATTACACACTAGAGGTAGAAATACTGAAGTCTTACAGTTCAAATGTGGAATGATATGCATAGTCACTTTGTCACTCAAATCCTTTTTAAAAAGAAAAAAAAAAAAAAGAAAGAAAAATCAGACTAGCTGGCCGTAATTAAGGGCAGAAAATAGAGCACGCAGTTAATATCTCCATGGTTTGCCAATACTGGGATGTCACAAGTACCAGGAAACCAGAGCCATGTGGCTTCCCAGATAAAAACACTGGCTTTTTACTTCTGGGGCTACAGTTCAAATCCAGCTTAAGATTCTGAATTAAACGAGACCCTTAACCTATGCCAGAATATGCGATCCCTCCAGGTCAGAGCTGAGGTTATTGGCAGGTCAGTGTGATGAAGCTTGCATTCTGTTGCCTTCAGCACACTTAACGGCATAAACAAAGGAATTAAGGTCCAAACCTTGCCACAATGCCAAGAAGCCAGAAGTGTATGGGCACCAGCACCCAGATACAGAGGCATGGAAAAAGGAAAACCTAAATTATCAGAGGGCATGAATGTAGGCAGAGTTGGGTCAGTGCGCTGTAGGTCGCGCTGCTGCTTTCTGCAGTGAGGCACTTCATGGTAATGGACTTATCTGCTGCTCACCGGCAGTAGCATCTCAAAGGCAGACTAAATTTGGGGTCAGACGGATGGTGCTGTGTTCTGCCTGAGCTGATTTCTGGGCTCCCTGATTCCCTTCCCATTGCATTAACAGTACAAAACTGTAGCCACAGTCAACTGTGGGATCCCAGTGGCACCATCAGTGTGTGCAGCTCTTGGACTGTGTAAGTCACCTGTGCAAAGTTGTGCCAAGAGAGAACTTGTTCATTATTGGAAAGGATCCCAGTCATTTACTAGGGTTAATAATGAAGGCGCAATAATGATGACCCACTTTGAATTAGATGTAAAGTTGAGATGTAGGCATCAGGCAGCTAACAGGTACTCCTTGCTTGCACTGTTGGCATTTGACTGCTGTGTGTGTAGTGAGCTTATTTGTGTGCCTGCTTCCAGAATTACATTTTTGGAGAATCCTGATTCAGATTCTCAGCTGGATTTTTGTTCAGAGTTTTGTTCAGAGAGCAGTTTGCATTCAGCAGATCAAACTTGTAAAACTACATAGCAGTAGCAAAGGATCTACCACATTACCAAAAATGTAGGAACCTTTAAAGCCTGCAAGCTCCTTCAGCTCCCACCAGAGAGCTAGAGCGGAGAATCCCATATGACAAAAAACAAGCAATAATTAAAAATCTCTATTTTGCCCAAAGAATTCCTTTGTTCAATGTATGTAAATATCTTCGCCTGCTTGTGAGTTATTTCATTTTTGGTAGTTCCTTAGCTCAGTAATGTGAGCTTGGGAATAGAGGAGTCTGAAAGGAGTGTTACTCTGAAACAAAACACCTGTCTTTCAGTCAAGACTAAATTGACAAGCAACAATTTAGTTGTCTAAACTCAGAGCTTTCAGGATTTCAGACTACATAAATGTCAAGATGCCTAGGTAGGGCTCAAAGGTGAGCGACAGTGTAGGCAAATATACATTGGAACTTCAATTATCCAAACCCTGATAACTCTCAGTTACCTGAAGTTTAAACATGTCTTCCCTCACTCTTAGTTTCTACATTTTTCTGTAAAATCCCTTTGTACTGAATCGCTTGTGTCTTTGCCCAGCATAGACTGTAAACTTTTAAGAGCTCGTCTCCTGAGGAGCTTAGTGTGTCTGCCAGATCACAGCATCAGCAACCTCTTTCTGATGGAACCTGTAATTATCCCTTCATGTTACCTGTTACACTTGGATGGAAATATTTAAATAAATAAATCATCTTTGTTGTCTCCAGCTACATTCCATTTCTCCATAGGCGTGGTGTCACTGAGGGACCCTTCATCCTGATAGAGAGTGTGTATGTGCATTGAAACATCATTCTTCAATGATTCTTTGTGGGGAGATGGTGTCCTCTGATTAGCAGCCGGAGGATAGGATGCACTTTGCTAGTTAGCAGAATTCACCATCAGTAGATTGGATTCCATGGACCAAATTCTTCCCTTTCTTGCTCTCCTGTAACATCTTTGACATTGACTGATGTCCAGGAACCAAATATGCCTCGATTTCCATAGTTTTGGATCTTAAAAGCTGCTGAGATCCAAATCAAGACCCTCAGAGAAATTTTGCTTTACATTTTCCTGAGAACACTTTTTTTCAATATATCCCAGTTACTTTTCAGGGGGTTTGTTGTTATTTGATTTCAGCAAGGTAGCAGTTCACATTTACAGGTCTGTGCACCAGCTATAGAACTAAATCAAAAAGTTTTGAGTGGCAGAAGAAAATGGCTGGCAGGAAAGTATGTGAGGCCTTTTCACCTCCTTTTGCACCTTTATATTTTCCAGCCTTATTTTCATCCCATTCCTGACTTACATTTGCCACTTTAAGTTTCTCTCACTGCTTTCTAACATCTTCTGTTCTCCTGTCCATGGCAAACAAGTAGTGAAGGGAGTCCCTCTCCTTTTCTCCTTGCTCTTCGGCAAGCGTTTTCCTCTTTATCCTTCAGTGGAGGAATCTAAAACAGAATAAGGATGGAAGATTTTTATTTCATCCCTGACAGCAAGGACTCTGGGGAAAAGAGCATCTGAATAAGCCAGTATGATGGGCAGACCATTCCGCAAAATGAGAGGTGGCATACGCTAATCTGTGCCCTGGTCCTTTTTCAGATAAATGTTCGTTAATGGCACTGTGGGATAAAATCTGCTGTACAAGTGTTGCCTGCTCTGCGGTGGAGGATTTTTGGGTAGAATGAGGTCCCTGAACAATAAACTGGCCCACATGAGGAAGAATAAGGGGCTTTCTGGCCAGGTCAGGCAATGTCTGCCTTCCCCTTAGCTGAAGGCAAAGAGCTTGATCCTACCAGAACAAATGGCATAAGACATGGAGGATCCCGTATTGCACAGGAAAATAAAATCCTTTTCTCTGTTGAAAGCAGAGCTGCGCAAGTGAACTAGAAGGCAAAATGCAATCCAGTTTCATCTGTTGCTTTGACTGGGAATGGGAAGAAAAGAAAACTAAATGGGGATATTAAATTGTAAGTTTTGTGGGTAAAAAGAAATCTCATTCTACTGACAGCAAACTAATATTGCAAAGAAAGTGTAGCAACATAAGACAGACCAGACAGTGCCCATTTCAATATTTAGGAAGTTCTAGTGTCTTAGGTGTTCCATGGTGATCAAAATTTGAAATAAATTAAAGTTACATTTTCATTAAATTACACAGTGACATCAACTTAAACATTAGTAAACAGATACAATTTTGTGCAATGCTTTAAATTACATTTCTCATATATGCATTTAATTTAAATTTATTGAGATGGTTATTTATGTTAATAAAATAATTAAAAGCAGTTATTTAAGACTAACTATGAAATAACTGTGTAACTACCTATATTAATAAGACAGTTAGTTAAGGGATAATGTCTATTGCTTTATAGTGTAATTGCAATAAACAGCTGCTGAGTTTGATTAAGAGCTGAAGTGGAGCTAAAGTGTTTGAGCAATCTCAAAAGCTATTTGTTGTAAGTGTACTACAAAGCAATAGCGATTATTCCTATTATACAAAAAGCCATAGCATAAACATTAAAATATAACTCCTTAGTATGATGCTTTTTTCTTGGGTTATTCAAGCATCTCCATGTGAATGGTGGGGCTAGAGAAGGAGAGCTGAGACTTTAGTGGAGAGGCTGGGGGGCGGGGCGGGGGGGGACAGTTAATTTTGTCAAACACAGTTTTGTTGATACCCAGATTCACCCCTGTGTGAGAGTACACCTAAGTGCTAGGAGGGCCACAGTCTGTGCTTGTGAGCTGTGTTTTCTCAGGGGTGGCATAATTCGAAAATCTCTAGCTGGATCCGTTTCAAATTTTATAGAAAAATTTCAGCCTTGGCCCCAGGTCTGACCTAGGAATTTCTTCAGCTTTTTGTGGGAGTATAAAAAGGGAGAGTTGAGCATATAGTAAAAAGCCTTCTGCAACTTGGTCTATGAAATGGCTGCTGCCACTCCATAACTCCATCATTAACACGTGAAGCAGACACTTCCTGGTCCCCAAGCGTCTCCTGCTTTATGGCACTGACACGTACCTAAACCACAGACCATTAATTTCAGTGGGATCAGGTAAGCAAATAGGCATTACTTGTATTGCCCTTCTTATTTACAAACTCCATATTCTCCTGCTTTTGGGCAGTGGACTCTTATACAAGACATTTGCCTTTAAAATTCCTGCTATATTAGGGTCCCACAAGTTTTGTAGCAAGTCAGGAAAGAGGTGCTTAATTACTTAAAAGCTGTTTTATTTCACCTCTTATTTGAGAGCAACTTTGAGTGGTGAACTCTGACGCATTGATTGAGGCACAAATGGGCGTGAGTAGTCAACTGCCTTTTGCTGCTCCTGATTCATGCACCTCTGTGGCTGTATGAACGGTGAAAATCTCACAGAGCCCAAAAGTGCTGTGAAATGCCACCGAGCAAAATTTTACCAATAGACATCTTGCATATTTATGGTTTTGTAGTGAACTAGGTTGGCCTAGATTAAGATTTGGGGAGGGGGAGGTGTGTGTATGTGTAAGAAGGTGTCCTGTGTATCTTGCCTCAGGTCCTGAGCTCCTTCTCACATTATTGGCACTTGGGAATCACTCGAGCAAGTTTTCAATTTCAGACAGATGCAAACGTCCGTGGGAAAGGTGGGTGAATCCATCATTGCTGTAAACCAAGCTCAGGGAATATGTACCAAAGTCTGTTTGATCAAAACCCACCAATTCATTTACATCAATGTTGTAGGGATTTCACATAAAAATGTAAAAAGTTCAAAAGGCAAAAAAAAGGTATTAGCAGTACAGTTACACTAGTGTCCTCCTTTTACACACTCTATCCTGAAAGAGATAACGTATCTTTGGCTAACCAGTCATGTATGATATTTTGAAAAAGCCGACAGGAAAAGGCAGCTTGGCAAAGTCCGATGCACAGTGATTAATCCAAGTGCCAATTTGCTACTAATCTTCTGTGCAATGGTTTTGCTTCTGGTTTATTAAGGAAGCAGACATACGGGAGGCTTGGTACCGAGGAGGTGCATGTAGACGCGTGTGCATTTGCAGGCAGGCCGGGCAGGCTCACCTCTGCTGCTTGGATCTTCCCAAATGATCTCTGTTGGTGGCTGAAAGGGAGTGTGAGACCTGCTCGGCTCTGACAGCTCCTACCTCGGGAGGAGCTTAGGCAATGGCAGAAAAGCCCACCCAGAGTACTCGCCTTGTTAAGCTTCTGGGGCTTGCAGGCCTTCCTAACTCTGCCCTGGGGAAAAACTGTGTAACAATGGATAAAAGACTTGGGCCTCCCAGCTTAGTTACAAAGGATTCTCTTCACTCATCCTCTTAGTGAGAAATCCAGTTGAATGCTTTTTGAAATCTTTCAAATATTAAAAATAAAATAAATCTTCTTATTCCGTTCCCCAGCACGATTCTTGACTGCGGTGCCATGTTGTCATATGCTTCAGGTCCTTTAAAATGTCGAAAGGACCCCCTTCAGTGATGTGGCTGCAGCCAGGTACACGGAGAAAAGGTTATTCAGTTCTTTGTGTGCCTTCAAAAAGTTAAAAGAAAAAATATGGTGAGCCCTGAGAGGGGCAAGATATAGTGGATATTAAAGTAATTGGGTGTCAAGCTGCAGAAGGCTCACTGCTCCTACCTAGCTTGATTGGGATCTGTTTTGGGAAAGAGCTAGAGTAAGTTTATTTGTTTCAGCCAGACGGAGGGAACTATTACTCTTTCACCTGGGCCTATGAATCATTGCGGGTTGGTGCTCAGAACAGTTATTGCAGAAAATACTTGGCAAATCAGTCGTGAAGAGAACCAGACACTGTTTTCAGCTGCCTGAGAAACTGGTTTGCCTTTCGTTTCCTTCTCTCCTGAAATGTTACCTGCTCGCTTCTCTCGGTGCCAAAGTCAACCTAGAGATGCTCTACTCCCTCTTTGCACATGCTTTTCAAGCCAGTGGGGACAAGATGCTTCAGGATGCTCTGAGGTCACTTATAATCTGAAAGAGTTGGAAAAATCAAAGCTGTCTGTGTGTGCCATCATCAAGTGACTCTGTTACTTGTGGTCTTAGAAGTCAGTTTTCCTTGCGTGGAAATCTTTGACCAAACACATTGCTGTCATTGCTTTGTCAAGAAAATTTCTTCATGGGAAGCTCTTGCAAGCAGCGAAGTGCCTTGCAGTCTCTCTCCCTTTCTCTCCCCTCCCAAGGAGCTGTTGAATATTCAGCATCATGTGATTTTAAACTCTTTCTTTAAAGTCTTTAGTGCTTCTCAGTCATTTCAGGGATCATGCTGGTGTGTTCCTATACCACCTTGAGTTAGAGCACATGAGAACCTGAATTTCTTAACAGTATTTTTGTTTTGCTAAAGTATATGTTTAGATTAATGTAAAAAACATCCACTTGCCTTGTTAGGTTTTTGTTGGTTTTTTGGTTTGGGGTTTGGATTTTTTTGACATCTTGCTATCTCTGAATTTAGCTTTGGTTCATTAGTCAAGGAAATAAACAGCCATGTTTCTTATTATTCACACTATCACAGAGTGTATTCCAAGCCCATACATATCCTACAGCTTGTTAAATAATTCTTTATCCTTTAAGAAATTCCCATTAATCTCTGACCAAGAAGAGCAATAATAGGTTAGTCAGTCATCATATATAAAAATCTGAATCATTTTTACAAGTATCTTTAATGGCTTCCATTAATTACGTGTCTTCATAAAAAAGCTACCCCTCTCAAACACAGCATCCTTTCATTCTTCAAGAGGATCTAATTTCTGAAATAACTGAAATTAAGGCACTGATGCTTTGTTTGGGCAAATTAAACAGAAAAAATACTCATACAGCAGAAGGTACAGGACTCGTGTTATATTAACTTGTCGGCTACCTTTGTATTATTAACAAAATTTTACAAGTCAACTCAGTGGACTATTGTGATTAGTGTTACACTGACAGCAAAATACTCCATGTGGACTGGGTTGTGATTTTAGCTGCAGCCTGGATGAAGATGAGACGCCTCCCCTGCTGCTCTTGGCTTTGCCCCGCGTGTCCTTGGCTCAGGTTTCGTGGTGGTTGCGTGGTCAGCATGATCGGGGCTGTTACCCAAGGGCACCGCACACCCTTCCCATCCCATCCCTACCTCCTCATGCCTGCCTGCCCTGCTCTGAGGAGTGTTGTGTTTCTGTGTGCTCAGCAGCATCAAGGGGCATTTTTAGGGTCAGATGAAGTTTTAGCCTATCAGTTCTCTGACCAAATGCACATCTTTGAGGGGGCAAAAATGGTCCTATCAGGGCTGGGCAGGCAGGCAGGACCAGGCCTTTCAAGGGCAGCTCAGACTTCTGGCAGATTAAAATGGCTGTAAAACCACAGCCAGGGTCATTACATCATTCATTCCTTTTTTCTTACTCTTTGTTAATTTAAGTATTAGTTTGCTACCTTGAACCCGCAATAAAGGGCAACGTTCATTGCCCTGCCATCAGAGCTGCACCGGACAAGCTTTTCAAAACTCTTTCAAAACGCATCTCCTCTGTGTTCATCTCTCTTCCTCTGAAGACTCCAGAGGCCTTGAGCAATGGATGAAAATTTTCAAGGTCAAATATAAAACAGAGGCCACCTCTAACCCTTCATGGCCTCTTTAAACCCTTAGGTGGTCCATATTTGAGAAACACTGAAAAAGATAGGATGGTACTGAAGCCTCTTCCTCCTCTGTTTTATTTCATGTCATGTAACCTTGCTCACTCTTGTGGAAAGCCTGAGGAGCTCCAGGAGGGGTTTAAAGAAGAGATCTTCCTCTCCTGTTCAGGTGAATAGTCATGAATTAGACTCTTGGGAGACTAAGGCAGTATAAATACATAAGGAAATCTTTTGATTACACATAGTGTTAAAAGATGCTAAAAATACTTCTACTGCAGTTAGTGCTGGTACTTATTTATCTTAATTTATGATACTTTTTCCTCTTCCCTGGAAAGTGAAGACTATCAGTAGGTAAGGGAGAGAATTCTGTGGTTTTGTATGCAGTATGAGTCCAGTACTTGGCCAAGACCCAGATCTATTGTGGCAAGAAAGTAATAGATGAACTAACTAGGGACTCAGACTCTCTGGCTGCCATCCAAGAAACATTAAAAAATGTAGTACTGCACATAACAAGTAGGAAGACGCATGCGAATGTTGATGTCTTATTGAAAACTGTTAACTTATTAATATGTTGGGTTTATGGGCATGCATTTGGATTTTAAAACCTGCTGTCTAAGTTCATGCCCTGAAATTACCTATGCCTGAAATTAAATTATTTAAAGTAGTGCCACGTTGGTGAGGTAGTTCTGAGGAAGATGACACTTCTGGACAGCCTAGGGCTAGACTGTTTCTTTTGGGAGCATCATCTCTGAGGTAGTGGCAGTGGTACAGTTCAGCTCTCAGGACGGTTTCTAAACAATGATGCCACTTTGTTTCTTCGCCACGTCTTCCCTGCCCACAAAGAAGCAAGTCATGCATGTGACCCTTAGGACCCTGTCATACGAGTAGGAGGGTTCACTGTCAATAGGTTCATGTGATGGATGTGGGTCAAAAGCTTTGTGTGGTACTCGGAGGTCTCCTAAAGCCTTTTAGAAGGGAGATCCTAAGAGCACTAGTGATTGAGGATCATTGGCTAATATAAGATTTGGGATTACATTGATGCCAATGCCTAGAATGAATCTTATTCCTGTGGGTCTTCTAATGGGTGCAAGATATGGCTCATATTGTTACATCCATGTTGCTTTTGACTTCAAAGTCTGGAGAGCATTATAGTTTTCCTTGCAGGCCTGGTTTGTCATCCAGCACTGGTAAGCTATAAAAGGTGATTCAGTCGCTTGTCTTGCAGGCAGTCAATCCATTGAGCAAAGTGTCTGTGATTACACATAGTTACTGGCTGGAAGAACAGGTGAGGAAAGATGCTCGAGTCTCTACTTCCGTGTGTATTTGTATGTGAGCCGGTTCTTAGTTAATGTCATACAACTGGTAATGCAACCCCAAAATGTTTGTATTTTCATTGCCAAAGGTGTCCTTGCCATTTTCCATGTCGATCTGAACATTCATAAGGGTTTTTCATTGCACACCCAACAGCATGTGCAAAGTAGTTGTGATCACAAAAGTGCAAAGAAGTATATAGAAACAAACACGCTGGAAAAGCAGGTGAGCTCCAGTTGACGGTTCATATGGAGCGGATAGTGCTGTCCTGTGAAACACTATAGGAATCTGAAATGATCATTTCCTTCTAGCACAGCAAGCAAACAGGTTCAGTAATTGCACTTTATTCACAACCGTAACTGTCATCGCTGAGATTCACTAGAGGTGTCAAATCCTTGTTTTTTCTGCTTTTACAGTAGTATTTTATCTCTTTCCTTCTAGAATTATTTTTTTAGTAGAGAATAGCTTAATGTTAGGGCTAACATGTGGATGGTGGGACTTGGTTTTCGATTTTCTTTACCTGACCGTACTTACTCCCTATTCCCATCTCATTCATGCTCAGAGCTTTGTTTGAGCTGGAGGACCAGTTTCATGGCGGTTGTTATACTAAGTGAGCTTGCTCATACCGTGGGTTTTTTCTAATCTCTCAACTCTAATTGTTGCATGCAAGTTGTTTAATAAATAATGTTGGACAGAAAAAAAAAAAAGAATAGATATTAATTAAGAAAAGGATTTAGGCTGACTCAGTCTCATACATGAGACAAAAGGTTAAGTAAATGCCAAGGCCGCTATGCCTCTTCAAACAATGAATATTAGTTTTAGAATCATTAATGTCTGCTTAGAAAACAGAGTCATACTGGAGACTTGTATGCCAAAATAACCAAGGCCAGGGCTGTTTCTTTTCAATCTGAAGCTAAATTATTCTCCAATAGAGGGCTAAATGTATGCAATTAACAGTGCTAGGTAGGACAACAGGGAATGGCACTTTTAATATGTAGCCAAATTGAGATCAAGTTTTTCTTTGAATCTGGTAACTTGGACATTTAATATGCACAACTGAGTTCTGCAACAGAATTAGTGAAAAGAAGCAGATAATTAACTCCTTCGCTGCTTGTCAGTGGAGATTAGCCTGCTGTTTACTGATTCCTGTCTTCTGAAGTTGCTGGATCTACAAAACCGAAGGTTTTTTCAGGTCCCTTCTATACGTCGGGAAAGATTAAGACAGTTGTGTAGTCTTTATTAGAAAGAGGATTACCTCATCATATTTTTAAAGAAAACTTAATCCTGGGAAAGGTTAGTTTCTCAGTTTGGGAGGAGTTGAGGTTGGAACAGTCATGACCATATGAGCTTAACTAAAAGTGCATACTCTGTTTCTGTGTTGAAAAGTTTAGGAAGACTAGGCTGAAAGGCTCAATCATATATTTTAAAAAATAAATAACAAAGGATTTTTAAGCAAGTGGGTGACTCTCACAGGTACGAAGGCAAAAGTCAAGGTGCTTATTAAAACTTCCCAGCACCCTCGTGCAAAAAAGTGCTCCGTACTAGACAAGACATGTTGCTTACCACATTAGCATCACCCATTTAGTATGAGTGTACCTAATAACAATACTTAATTCTCATCCAGTGATCTCCAAGCGGATGAATATATTTATTCCCAATTTACTGAAGGGAAGTGAGGTAAAAGATGGTGAAGTGACTTGCATAAGGCAACTGAGTTGAGCAATCGCCAAATGGATCTGAAGCTCAACTCCTGAGTCCTAGATAGTGCTAAACTGTAATTCTCATGGAATTTGATTGGGATGTCTCTAACATACAGTTTTTGACTCGGCAGGAAGCCAAATCAAATTGTCCCTGTGTTTCTAGGGCTGGTTTGACTCTGGGAAGTTAAAATCTGCAAAGTTAAAATGTGTTTTTGCTTCTATTTGTATCTAAACTAAGTCTACACTTCCTTGCTCTGGATTCTGCTTGAGCTTAAAGCAAAAGGGCCTAATTTTCCATTATATGTGACACAGCCTTTCCACCTGTGAGAAGGCTTTCAAAGCAGTGCATTTGGTTGCAGCAGTGACTCCCACCGAAGTCAACAGCCACATGCAAATAAATTCTCAGGTTTGAAAATGGTACAGTTAAATAGTTCAAGTTTTGTTTCTAAGGCTGAAGTGCATTACAGCTCTCATTTAACTGAGTAAATACTATTATGCTGAAGTCCTTTGCATTGTCATCAACAGGAAGAGATAGCTTTGCTCTAGGGCTTGTTTCAGTGAAGGGTCTGTACTGGAATGTGTTGTATTTACATTTAATATTTGTGCCGTGTCTAGCTCTCCCTCTCCAATTTCTGGTGCTTGCTGCTTTCAAGAGTGAAAAGAACATATCTGGGGAATGGACTCACCGGGGCACACATGCTCAAGCCCAGTTCTGAGCCTTATAATTTCCTTTGAGGCTTTTTATCCGCTACTACTAGGAAAGAGCAAAGATCTGGCCAAACACCAGATTCTCACTTTCCGATACTGAGCTCCTCTCTCAATGAGTCATTTATCAGTTTGTGCTCAGGGTTGACCTTGTATAAGAGATACATACCTGACTTTAGGAATATGGGCTATTTTAACTGTCCATATTTAAGTCGTCTTCGTTAAGACTATTTGGAAAGAATCTGTGCATTTTCTACGTGTGAATCTTTATCTTTTCCTTTCGAGAATTTTATTTCTGGAGAGCAGGGCTCTGGATGACTAAAATTTGCGCTCTCCTACCCAGCTGACCTGGCTGCTGAGGGCACAAGTGGACTTCAGCAATCTGAAGGTCTCTTAACTGAGGCCACCACGGCAGTCCCAGCTGTGTGCCAGATCTGAACTGACTGAGGCCACCTCGGAACAGCTTCCCTCTGGCTGCAGTGGCCTGTTTCAGCACTTGGCAAATATTTGATTTTGAAAATGTTAAGCTTTCAATTATTTCACCATGAGTTCATACCAAAAGGCCAGGTATGGCCTTGTATTTGCTAAAGGTCTGGCTCTGGCACAGTGGCGTGGGAGAATTGCTTGTCAGGCGAGGCCTGAGGTCAAACTATCCCCTTGCATTCCTCGTACGGGCAGTGCTGCCTTTACAGTTGGCTCTGAGGTGACATGGGTAGCCATCGGAGGGAAAATCTCCAGGTTGCTTAGTGTTATGGCACAGTCATACTTACGATTCTATCCCTTATGCATAGCCCTCAGCACTCCCTGTCTATCCCGACAGAGATTTACTGTCTCTAATCTCTGTCAACAGATCTTTACTTATCTATTTATTCATCCTTCCATCCATCGCAATTGCCCATGTGGCAACACTGTATGACCAACTTGCGGTAGGCAAAATGGCCCCAGACCCTTCCTCCTGAAGTCACTAACCACAAAACCAGGTAAGGTTAGTGGTCCTGGTGCCGTAGTGGTAGGGGCATCTGGGATATATATATGCACATAAAGATGTATGCCTCATACCAGTAAAGGAATCCCTCAAATAGTAAAGGAGAAGGGAACTAAAGCTATATTTGTGTCAGACTGCTCATAGAGGTATTACTATTAAGGCAGTTTCTGTTGTACTTTTGACAGTAACGCGCTTCATGTGGCGGTGGCTGGAAGCATAGGGCAAGCTCAGCAAGTGCCGGGGAGCGCTGGCAGCCCTAAGCCACTACTGCCCCGGCTAGAGCCAGTCCCTCACTGATCTTCCCGGCTGCTCCAATCCTATCTTCCCTCCCTCCAGGCTGCTCCAGGCCTTTCTCTCGGTGCCCTCGCAGCCAGCTCTGATCTGTGTTCCTTCGGCTCCTGCCTGCACCTCTGAGCCCCTGCCTCGCTGCCCCACACAGCCCCCAGTGCCGCCGCTGCTCCTCCCTCTCCCACCGCTGTGAGCCTCCGTGGCTCCGCTCTCCTGCCTCCCTGCCAGGTGCTACCTCTAACCTCACCTGGCACCCTCAGGGCCCCTTCTCTCATCTTTTACCTTTTCTTCCTTTGTGCTTCCCCTCCCCTGGATGAACCCTGTCCCACTCCCCCCGGGTGTGACAACCGTGACTGGCATCTCTCTCCACACCACTGCTCCTCCACCCAGGCTCCTGGTTGGGCAGGATTCAGTCGTTGCATCTCTTGGGGGTGCAGAGGTGCTTATGTTGACCTCAGTCTTTCCTCAACAGACCTCACCCGGTTTTGTGGTGTAACCCATCCCATCAATCAGCGTATCTCTGAGTGCCGACAGGCTGGACAAGGGCTTGGCTCTGCTCCTCGCAACGTTTAATCCCCAGCGCCAAGTCGCCAGGACACCGTAGACTATTGGGTTCCGCTCAGGCATAATTCCATCATTACCATTGATTTGTTCGCTCATGCTCCCCACGGTGCTTTTAATCAACTCTCCATCTTTGTGCCTTCACACCTTTACGCTTTTCATGATTGGCTCTGCTACCTTCTGCCTCTGCAATGAAATAGTACCATAGAAATCCTCCTGCCTCTTACATACATTAACAATTCCATTTCTTCTTTCTCTGGTCCAGTGAAGGGATCTCCCTCTCCCACAAAGGCACCACTGTCTCTGCAGAGCACTATGGTAAGCACACGAGGAATAGCTTCTATTCATTGTTCCTCAAAGTCCAGTACAATGGGTTATAATTAGTTACTGGCCTCTTTGGTTTACGCCACCTTCAAAGGCTCTTTTATAGTTTAAAAGTGAAGGGAGGTGCTGACATTAATTTTGGCTGTCTTTCTATAGCATTGTACAGAGAAGATAAAACTAACATACAGGTAAAGGGATAAGTAACTCACTAGCCAAAAAAAAATAAAAGTAGCAAATAGGGTCATCATCACATTCATTTCATGAAAGTAGTGTGGTGTTGGAGGGAACTCATTAGCCTTTTTGTTCTGCATTATCACCATCATTTATCAGCAGCTGTATCACATGTCACAGTTACTATCCTTTCTGGCATCCAGTGTGGGACCAAAGGACTCCCAGAGAATGCTGAGTTTCGACGCCAGGGTTGTGCCGCATGATGCACTAGGCGCTGTATTAATTGTGGCAGATAGAATTTTTTCCAATATACTCCTAAAGGGACACTCAATAAAGCAATGCAGTGTGATTTACCAACTCAAAGACAAATAAAACCTGGGCCTGTCATTCTTTCACCTAAACCATCGGTAGTTTGTTAGCACTTAAAGTATTGCAAGTTGTTTGAAAACAAAACAAACAGACCCAAAGCCACAAGTGAAAAAACCCAAGCATTAGGCTAAGCAGGCCGCACAAACGCGCAGGCTGCTTTCAGTGAAACACTTCTTTTTAGTTCTGTCTCAAGTGATGGTGGCCTCTTAAATCTTTAAAGAAGTCTGCTGCTTCTTTAAGCTGTGACTCTCTGCTCACTTTTGTGCACACATACACGATTCTCCACTGCAAAGCAGAGTTTGGGGAGCAGTTTTAGAAATCAGCTAGGAGCTCCTCCGTGAACCTTGTCCTCTAATTATCAGGTGATAATTGTCCATGTCTTTGCATCAATGCAGAAATATGTGGGAAGGGAGAAAACTGCAGCCTTGTTCAAGCAGCTGAAGTTGCAGTTATCAGTTCAAGCCAGCGCTTTAAGAAAATATCTGATGTGTAAAAGTGGTGCACATCCGCCGTCCCATCTAAGAGAAGGGGAAGCACTGTGTTTAAGTATTTTGAGCGTCAAAGCAGGACATGTGGAGGCTGATCCTGACCCTCTAGACTTGGGAAAATCAGTTAACCCTGTGACTCAGCAGCTGGGAGCAACAGCATTTGCCTGCCCCACAGGCAGATTGTGAGGATTAATTAATATTTGCAAAGTGCTTTGAAGATGAAAAGTAGCATGTTGAGTACTAGAAAGTATTATTAATAGTGATAACAAACTGATCATTTTGGAGTATATGAGTCTTTTCTTAACCTTTTCTCGGCAGACCTTTCATTGCAAACAGCTGAACAAGTAACGCCACTAGGACCAGAGTGCCTGATCCCCTGTTTTCCAAAGCACTGGCGTTATGCTGATTGAGCAAGGCACCAAGTACAAACCACATTCCATTTCACCTTTAAAATAAGCTATGCTGTATTTGAAAACATGCTGTGACACAATATACTTTTAATGTACCGAGCTAATATGCCTGGGATGACTCTAACTGTTAAATGTGTTAGGGTGGAGCAAACCAGCTTTGGAACAATTCCGGCCCTTTGGGTTTAGAGAACGTGCTTTGCTGTCTTTCAGCATCCCTAAATTTTCTGCATTTCCCATGTGCCATGTTGACGGCTGCTAGCAGCAGCTTCCCACTTGCCTGCTCCTGCTTCACTTGCCTGGCCATGCCACAGTGGCTTGCGTGGTCACACACCACACAAACACTTGCCCTAAGAGGTTCACCAAACTTGGAGCCTCTTGTTAAAGAGTGCGTTGTCTGCCATGAACGGGGAGAAGCGCTTTGATTCTTGGTAATCTCCCTCTGTGTGTAGCCACATGGGGGAAGGTCAAGGGCAAGAAGTAGTGATGTGTAGAGTATAGGACTGGATGTTGCCAGTAATGCCTCCTACTGTTACCCATTTGGATTTGATGCCAAGAAAATCAGGCACTGGTGTCAGCTGCAGTCAAGAGGAGGTCTGTCAACGTATTTAATTTGAAACAAGAAACAGTTTCAGGCTTGTATGGCCCAGGTCTTTAAGGCCAGTTTTCTGGCATTATGAAAAATGTTTTTCCTCTGAAAACTTTGAGATCTAAGAATTTTGTCTGAAGTGTAAACAGTAGGAGTCTCATGAAGAGTAAAATTTATTTCTTAGCTTGATAGGGTCAAGTAACTCTGACTGGGATTAGCTAATGTTTCACAGAACCTGATGTTTTTGTGGCTAGGGAATCCCTTGAGGAAGGAAGATACCCACGTTTGATGAAAAGCTCCTAATAAAATTAGATACTGCTTCTGAGCTTATCAAAGGAAAGTGGAAAGTAATGAAAATTAGAAGTGCAGCTCTGGAGTCTTGTAAAATCCTAACAAGATAGCGATCTGGAGTTCACTGTCCATGATTTTTTCCCTTTTTCTGCCCCATCTCCCCATGTACACGCAATCCGGCACACACAACCTCTGCTTCTTTCTCCAGCCAGATGACCTTAGTTATGTCTCTCTCATTTGCTCTTTCAGCAGCTCCACTTCTACCCTCCCCACCAAAACAAAAAAAAAGAAACAGAAAAGAACAGCACTCTAGCAGGGGTAACTTGCCAAATTGCAAACTTTCTTTGATGAGTTATTGCTGAAGACAGGAGTCACCAGCAAAACAAAGGGTAAGCTCCAAGATATCAAATAAAGCTGTCCTGTTCCCTTCATCTCTTTCCGAATTATTAAGTGAAGACCTGGGACATTTCTGAAAAAACAGGACTTCTTTTATGAAAGGGAGAAGGTTTGTGGCTTTGGTGATTTTTTTGTGGTCAGAAAGCAAACTTAGGGGCCAGTGTTCTTCATGACTTTTACACAAGCAAGATAGGAGACAGTAAAAGGAAAGTAGAAATAAGAAAGGACTTGTTGAAGAAGGGGAAGGCACTTTCATCACTGCTAAAAATATGTCTTTTTAACTGTTTGTTTCCCTCTTTGCAAGCAATTAAACTTGTTACGCTGTGAAAGACTGCAAATATGAAAGATTTTCTGACTGTTGGTACTGTGTCCATTTTCTGTGTTCCTGGACTATTCTTTCTTTGTGCAACCTTTATCAGGAAACTTGCTTGCCAGAGACACCAAAAGAAATGCTTTGCACTATCCTTTTCTTTTTTATGAGACTGTCCCAAGATAACCTCTACTGTACTTGATACTGGTTTCTAAAAGCAAACTGGCTAGTTGAACAAATGGAGAGGAATACATAATGTCAAAATACAGGTGAGAGTAGTGATTTTATTATTGTCTGGTGTACAATGGCAATACAAAATCTAGCCATCAAAATCTGGAATTTGATCACTCTTTTTGGTTCATTGCTGACGCACCCTGATACCTGAAGCTCTAGCAAGGACACTGCTCAGATTTTCTTTTTTCTTTTCCCCCTCCTTTTTTTCCCCAGGTTGCTTTAATCTGTAATATCAGCAATAATCACTGTGGTATTGTTGCCTAGGCATTCTTGAAGAGTCAGAAGTGGACTGTAATTGAAGAGTTCATTACCAAGATCAGTTGGCTCCTTGATTACAGTGGCAAGGTGAAATATATATCCTCACCAAAAAGCAACTGCTAAACCTTTAGAGAAGTCACCCACTTTTCACTCTTTTTCATTAGGACCCCGACAAGCTTGTCAGCAAAATTAAAGGTATGTCATTCACATCGTGCATGCATTGCAAAGGACTATAAACCTGCCAACCTCTTTGATGAAATAAAAGGGTTTTATTTATGATTCATGTAGGAATATGAGGTTATTTTTATTCTGTCAGTACACTAATAATCAGACAAGAGCTCAGGAAATGAGAAGGCAAACTGACAGGGAAGGTTCTGATAAAGGGGAACCCTCTAGGGTATTTTGCCCCCTTTGTAATCTCCTCGTTTTTAGTGCGAGGTTATAAGCATGGCATAGCATGATCTTGCAACTAGCTTGGCTCACAGGAACAAAGAGAGTAACTACCTAGCAGGACTTGAGGTATAATTCCACAAGAAAAAGAAAATACTTTCACTGGAGTGGTCTGCATTGCTGCAGTGATGTGAACAGAAGAACTTCCAATCTGGTCTTCCAAGAGAATAGCGAGTTGTAAAGGTACCCTTCTTTTCTACTTGCTTTCCTACTGGGCAACATAACCAATCTTAACAACAAAAAAAAGAGACTGTAACCCTTATACAGAGCCATTGCAAATTTGTTACCCGTTTGTTTTATACTCATTTTTACATGACCCAAAGCAGGGCATTTTTCCAAGCTCCCAGTCTGGCTGAAGGTGAGGTACAGCGGCACAGTAAAGGGAGGATGGGGAAGTAGCTCCCTTCACAGTCCCTTCTCAACATTTATGCTAGCAGAGTAGCTAGGTAGCAGGCTACATTTCAAAATGTGTCTTCCCCTAGGTGTTCCAAATGTCTTGGCAGTTTGAAGCTGCTTTAGTTCTGTCCGAGCTTGGCAAAGCTCCTGGAAGTGCATTTTGTGCTTCTTGGTGTAAGCTGTCATTCATGCCACAAGCACAACCATGATTACAGAAACACTCCTTGTGAGTAAAAAGGTATCACTGTATTAGCTGGCTGGCCTTAAGTACGGTAGTTTGCTGAACAGTGGTGTGCTGGCAGGAAAACACAGCGTAGCAAAATATATGCAGGATGAAGTGAAACAAAGTTCACTAGAGGAAGGAAAATAATACTAATCCTTCATTCAATAAGCAGCAAGTTAAGTACATTTTGCGTGTTGAAGAAATGTAAAAGCGAAGGGAAGAAAGCACACATATAAAGGTGGTGTGACTGCCTTCCTCTCTAAAGACAACATACGGGGCATTTAGGTATTAATAATACCAGGAGTTATACCCAAGCTGCTAATATGAAATGCGGCCCCTGGTTTGAGGTTCCACCGAGTTTCAGGGTGTTTGAATTCCGTCTAACCAGAGAATCCCCTTGAAGTGAGGGATGATGCTAACGTTTTCATGGATTGTTTAAATCGTTGAATAGACCTGCAGAGGATAATAACCAGTGTTTGAGATGGGATTATATTCACTCTTCAGCGCTGCGATCTCTGCCATAATTTTTCGTATTCAGATTTGTGCCTCACAAAGGTTTGAGAAGTTTGGATTTGGTTACATGGGGTTGGCTCTGTAAAGACAAGTCATGATCCAGGTATCAGAAATGCACTGAGCAGATATAATCTGGTTGTTGCACTTAAAGCTAGTCTCTGTGGTAGTTTCGGGATACCCCAGAGTGACACCTTCCAGACTCTCGTTGCTTGTCCTATACCATCCTACTGATGCGAAGATTAGGGCTAATTTGTAAGACCTGTGTTCCTTTTAATGGAAAACATAAATCAAAGAGGGCCTCAGATAAATATAGAGACTGATTGTTCTGCTGCCTACAATGTTTTACCTGTTCCTGTTCTTAGCCTAATGGTGCTTTTTGGGTAGTCGCTTGCTTTCTTTTCCCATAGATAGACATGAAATCAGACTTTCTTCTTGTTATTGTGGGGGTTTTCTTTCTTTCTTTATTTTTAAACGGCTACAGCAAAAGGATTTATAACAATTTGAAACTCTTGACGGCAAAATCTGCTGCCATTAGCAAAGGAGCTCCAGGACAGAGGCAGTACTTGAAAGTATTTTTGGTGCCTTTTTGAAAATTTGTTAGATGTCAGGGGCTGGAAGCAGCAGGATCCTGCTGTTTGCAGAACACTTGGTGCTCCTCCTTTCCGAAAGGCTGGCCAACTGGCAAGAGTTGACTGGGGTTTTGACTACTGTGTAATGCTGAAAGGACATGGAGTAGCCTCAAGGTGTTGCTGTCCCTTTAAAAACCTCCTTTCTTCTGTTGACTCAGTGATTTACAATAGAGCATAATTTCATTTCGCTCAGCTAATTACAAACTGCTCCCTTCCAAACTCTTGATCTTTTCACACAGCCAAAGGCATCGCTAGCAAATCAGACCCAAGATTTAGGAGGTTGCGATACTGCACCGCTATTCCCATAGCAGCCAAGTACTACCCCTTGTACCTCTCAAGCCTCTCATTGTGCTGGAAAGTAGAGCAGGTAACTACTTCATCAGTCCAAGATTTCATTCTCGTGGAGCACGGAGGTTCATTATACTTACTTTATCAGCAGTAAGGTTTACTGCCGAATCCATGAGAGATATTCATGTGAAACATGAGCAGAGAGAGAGGCATTGCATCTTTTCATTAATAAGCCCTCTTCTGGGATCCGGCATTAGTGAGATTCAGCGGATCATAGAGCACAGGGGTATCATTTTTACATGATTACTCTAAATTCTTAAACCAGAGGCTTAAGAGAGAGGCTTCTCACAAAGGCAGCTGTGGGAATTGTTAAATGATTGGCACAGCACTCACGATGGGCTGAACCACTGTGGGTACCTCCAGTCGTGGGGGGTACCAGCAGGCATTTTATTACCTGCCATTGAGGGAAGAGTGGAAAAGAGAGAGTGAGACAGAGCAAGATGTGTGCTAACCCTGCAAAATATCTCTGTAGTTCTGCCTCTCCCCCTGAACAAAACTCTTGCCATAATACTGATGCAGGGCTTCATCATGCCGCACAGGCTAAGCTATTCTCTTCCCCCAGCATATCTTCTTTGTGGCTAGGCTTATTTTTAACCTGTCTGATCCTACCTTCATTAGTATGGCTACTAAAATAACCCCCTTGCAACCTCCACCCCCAAACAATTAATTTTTGACTAAGCAAAAGGTCATTTAATTCCACCAGAAATTCCACCAAACATGATACTTCTGAGATACGTTGTCTACATGTGAGAAACTTCGGGTGAATCAGAGGATTGGTGCACAACTAGCAAATCTTTACTGGATTGTGAGGTTGATGACGTTAACAACAGAGAAAAGCATCTGTGGATTCTGATGTCACGTTGTCTTCTTGATGTCACTATGTTTCTTCTGTGATTTCATGCAATTCCATCCAAAAGTATTGCCTTGCACTCCCTCTGTCCTAGCTGTTCAGTCCTGTCCTGCTAGGCTGTGTGCAAACCAAAATCAGGATGTTGATGTGGCTGAAATAAAAACTTTTTTTTTCTCCCTGGATTAGTTTTTAGATGGATAAGTTCCTCAATCAGTTCCAAAACACAGATGCATAAATGCTTATCCTAGCGTGAGACAAGGGACCCCATAGGGATGGAATGGACTGGAATGCTTCTGTCATTGACAGCCAGAAGTGTTGGCTGAGCTGTGGCTTCCAGTCCTCATTTAGAAAATGGAGACAATAGTAATTCCTTAGTTTTTTGCTTCTTATGTTAAGGAAAACATTGTCAACATGTGCCACGTATGTTTGCATTTGTCCATGGAGCTAGAACACAGAGCAGGCCTTAAATCTATGCAAACTGAGCACAGCGTGGGTGGGTAGATGTGCAAGAGACAAAACACTCATTTCACCAAGAAGCACTTTCAGTGGGAGACAAACTTGAGAATCAGTATACTGGGTGAAGAGCGTGATGCTGAACTGCAAATCACGACCTGTCTGTGAAGCCTTCCATGTTCTCTTCCCAAACCTATACCTACCCTGAAGTAATTACTGTGATAGGCAACAACTGCCAGAATCTTCCCAAGGTACGGTTAACTCTGAAATATGAAGGTGACTGCTGTTCCGTGACCACTCACTCTTTGCTGAGTGTTAGCAGGAAAATCCTTTCTGAACTATTTCCCCAACATGCTGAAGTCCAGTTGCAAAAGCCTCCAGCTTCCCAGTCAGCCTGGTCCTGATTGCTAATAGCTAGAGATTGCTTTAAGCTCTGAAGTTTTTAAAAGAGAGAAGAGAGGAGAAGGAGGAGGAGGTGGTGAAGGAAAAGGAGAAGACTACAACAGACCTATGAAACCAAGAAGCCGTATTGTAGATTTCTGAGGTATCCTGCCATAAACTACTTTGAACCTTGGTGTAAATCCATTAATTTTCAGGTTTTTAGTTACAAGTGATTTTAGGCAGAGATGTTCCTCTTTGAGGAGACTTCTTTCAATCTAGTGCTTTCTACAAGTCCAAAAAGAAAAAGAAAAACAAGAACCAAGAAGGCGAGGTCATGTGGGGGGCTGAATAATCCAGATCAAACAGCAAAGAACACCCAATTAGAAGCCAACACATTTCTCTTTTCAGTATCTCTGGAATTGTTTGGCAGACTTAATTAGAAACAGGTGCAAGCTATAATATTTATTGCAACAATGCATCATTTTTGTCTGTTTCCAAGGTCATCGTTCTAGCCAATAGGAAGCCAGCAACCCACGGGGAGTATAACTTGGTCTGTATGAGTAAAACATGAATTACTTAACCCTTTATCTAATGGAATGAAGTACAACATTGCATAAAGCGCAAAGCTAACGGAACAGAAAATCCTGTGAGAAATCTTTCACGATAACAGGTTCCAGTGAAGTAAGTGACATCACCAGCTGAGCTAATAGCCAGCCTTAGGTAAAATGGAGTAGGTACAGATAAGGAATGAGAAAAACACATTTTTTTTTACTACTTCTCTTTCAAAGGCCTGGGTTTATGTAGAATTTGCTGCAGTAGGAGGCCATGATTGCATGTTATCTAGCGCCTGCTGTACAGTTGGGTCTCATGTGCTGCGTTCGGCTAAGCTTTAGCAATATATTTCTTTGGCTACGTCTGTCTCCAGAGGAATCGGGCTGCAGATGCACCTGTACAGAGGCACCTAGTCACTGCTTTTTTGAACTGCCAGTTGAGCGTGCCAGGGTTTTCAAGCGAGACAAACCTGAGAGAGAAAGTTGTTGATCCTTCCTGCCTTGTAGAACAGCAAATTGAGAGAGACGACATCCATGTGCTTCTCTCCGTCTGAGGGTAAGTGTCCCAAAGATGATTTCGCCTGGTCCCACCGTGATTCTGTTGGTTAACAGTGACAGTGCCCTTGGTTACAAAAAAGCCCGATTTTCAAAGCCAGCACTTAATTCCCTCTTGTGAGTTTTTCTCATAATCTTTGCATGACTTCTTTGTGCTTTTGTGATCATTTGGGAGTGAGGATCTTCTTTTAAAGTCTATTTTATTCCTTTTAAATGTGACAAATATAAATATGGAAACAAAGCAGCATGCATTAATAATAGAGATGTGTGAAATTGTAGGATTTTTGCCTTTTTGCAAAAGCCGCAAGAAGTTGCCAATGTTTCTGCAGACGGAAAGTGTTTTTTCTACCTTCAAATCATCACACAGCGTAAAATCTGTGGGTATTTGTGTGTCTTTGGATAGATGCTAAAGGTAACAAGGAAATACAGGCTGTCTCTTGAGAATTTACACACCCTGGGTCCTAGCTTCTTCTTTTGGCACCCACAGCTCCCTGAAAGGCACCTCAGCATCTAGTCATCACCGTTGCCCAGATTGATTGTCCTGTATCTGCAATCAATTACCAATGTTCTGTGTGATCTCAGGAACCATTCTTAAGAGAGTATCATCTGTCCATTAAATTCAGAGGTAAAATAATCCGAGCACATGATATTGATGGATTTGGGATTAAATTCTGAGTGAATGTTTAGTGAGAGACAGATCCTGCAGTCATTTTTAGAGAGCTCAGCAGAATAAAAGATTAAGTGTAGGGAGGAACCTTTCTCCCCAGCACCCCAAGCAATGTCCCAGCACTGAATTCTTGAGAAGTTCAAACCTAGTTGGAAACTTTGCAGCTCAGCATCCTTGCTAATTTGTTCCCTTTAGTGAATTTAATGTCCCACACTTTTTAACTGAGGCTGGCTCACGGCTTGCAAATCCTTTTAGTAGTGGGCTGGTGAGTTTGTACATCACCCTGTGCATCACAGGTTTGCTTAGATAATCTGTTTCTTGAAGTATTTGTAAAATCCCCTCACTGTAATTTTTCCCTCCTCTGTCTCTCCTCCTCCCCAAAAGTAGAGGGCTCATACAGGGCTAGCTCTGAACCTGGGAACCTGTCACGTTGTTCTAGCCAAGGCTCTTGCCAGCATGCCACAGGTGTGCACAATGAGGAACATAAGGAAAAAAGGGAGATCATAATTGTCCAAAGCCTGCTAGGATGACAGGTGCCATCCTGCAAAGCACCTCTGGCACCAGGGAGCCAGAAAAATTAGGGGAGGGCAGAGGAGAGCCTCCCTGCACTTGTAAAGATGTTTCAAGCCAGTATTTCCACAGTCCTTCAGAAGGTGCCCAACGTAAGTCAATATCTGGGGACGTGAATAAGCAAGCAAGGCTTATGCGAGGGAGCTGAGCAACCTGGTAAAAGTAACAAGCACACTTGGGGCTTTGGGAAACATGCTGAGGACACTTGGAAAAGGGGATGGTGATCTGGGAGGCTCTGCTCAGTCGAGCTGTTTTGCTTTGTGTCCTGAGTGCTAAGCCATACTTGAATTGTATTTTACCGGGAATCAGGCAGCTTGAGTTACAGGTGAATGGCTGGGTTAGAGCTGCTTCAGTCTTGGGTCATTTCTGCATTGTACTTAACTGAATAACACCTTCCCTTTCTTCTTTTTTTTTTTTTTCCCCATTGATCAAGCTGCTTTTGAGAAAAGTGATACTTTGCATATCTGGCTAAGTGCTGTTAACAGCCTCTGCCTGCGGTTTGTTAAAATTAAAAAAAAAAGAAAAAGAAAAAAAAAGAAGTGTGATCTTGCTGGAGAAGTAATTTGCTTCTCTCCAACCAATGATGGCTTGCACTTTATGCAAATTGGTATCTAGGGACAACAAATCCCATTTAATACATATGCATAGTTCATAAAAAAAACGATGTGAGAGAAAGAGAAAAAAGATAAAGCAACGAGTCAGCAAAAGAACAGGTTCCGAGGAAATTTATTGTCCCAAATTGGACATTTGTAACAGATGATGTGAACAAGTGTTAACTTTGTTTTCAGCAGCTCTTCACGTACATTCACTAGACATCACACAGATTATGTTTTAAGGATCTGAACTGTAATAAAAAAAAGTGTCTGTGGGCTTTGGAGTGTTGTGTTCCATATGGTTGGGGAAGTGCGGAGTTATTGCGACAAGCATCTTGTGAAGCTCATTACGCACGGCGGTGTTAGATGCGAATTGCTGCGCATCGCTATAGGGTACGTACATGACATCCCACAGTCAGCAGATAGCAACTGGAAATGAAAGATATGAAGGCACAGAGTACAGCTTCAGGGAACATGTTAGACAAAACATCTGCTGGTATCAGAAAGCTGCATTATCAGATCATTGTGGCCATGAATTTTTTATAAAGACATTTTTTTTTTAAAGCTGCAACTTTGAAAGTGACATTTTGCGAGAAAGTTTTTGATTGAAGTGTGATGTCAGGAGAAAGGCCAGTCTAGTGTATTATCTGTGTAAGAGCCAATATTGGCAGCCTGAATCAACTCCTTTCTCCAAGCAGCTGAGTTGGTCATTCACGTACTACAAGTGCTTTTTCCCTTCTGATCTTGGCGGCTGATAAAACCTCGACCCAGATTACAGGTTGTAGCTTTAGTACCAAGCTCCTCAGCAGAGAGTTTTCAAAGTTTTGTACCTGAAGGGCTGCTTAATGACATGGCTGGGGGGCTACTGAACAAGATTCACTCCAGATGCAGAGCCTTTCGGTTCAGAAGATGGAACCATCCTCACCTAATTCCCTGTCGAGAGGGACATGCAGAGCTGCCAGGTACCTTGTCACCGCTGTAATGCAGACAATCAGCTGCTCTGTCACAATGGCCACAATTAAAAAGACCGTCATATGTTGCTTACAAAAGCTTCTCAGGCCCACGGGCTGTACTTTGGGAGTGTTGCTGTAAGCTACGGACATCTCAGTGCTTAGAGGGGCCTCCTACCTACTTAACATTCCTGACATTTGTGAGGGCAGTGAGATGGCATGAAATGTATGTGCGTATTGTAACTATTTACATTAAAACGGACAGGCATTTTCCAGTCTCTCACCTCTCCTGCCCCAGCGATGAATTTTCCTTCATGTCACTTGTGTTAGAGGGTAGGGCAGCCTCCCCCTCTGCAGCAACAGGTACCGATGTCTCTTGTTGATCTGCGGCTGGTCTCTCTCCTGTCAACTGCCTCAAAACTCTGCATCCAAAAGTGAGCAAACTATTTTCCTGTGCTGATTCACAAATGGTCGCCTCAAAGAGAAGACCAAAATTTCCCTGATTTTTTGGCCGCCTTCCTAAGCCTTTTCCCTCTGTGTGTGTAAGGGAGGGTGGGAGAATGGAGAGACATGTCCAAAAGCATCATGACTTATGAAAGGATTTAGTTGTCAGCAGCAATTTTTTACGTGATGCCGTTCATTAATGTAATGGGGGCTGCGGAGAAAGCCAGAGGCAATTCGCACTCCATCACTGATACTTAGGGAGCCTGAAAGTAAGTGAGGGATTTTGCTGGCCTGACCTGTTGCTGAGCGAGGCAGTTGTCGGGTGGGGGATACAGCCGGCGGCTGCCGAGAGAAACGGCGCTCCCTGAGATGACAGCCCACGTAGGCCATGGCTGTAACATCATTTTCCCAACTGCCACCTTTGAGTAGCATTTAAAAACAGCAGGTCTGGCATATAGGACGTGCGGATAAGGGTTTGGCTGTGTCGCTTACCTAGACAGGAGCTACATCAGGAAGGTAATTAGGTGTCCTTGCCATTGTATAAAAATAACCCTAATGGGTTTTTGTGATTGCTTCCTTGGGATGAGATTTTAAGAAAATACTTAAAAGATAAATTTAATGAAAACAGAAGCAGACTAAAGCTGAGTACTTTGGGGGGGGGAGGGTGGTTTGGTTTGTTTAAATCCGGTTCAATTAGAGTTTGGAGGTTGGAGGTTATTATTACGAGCAGAAATTTTGTTTTCAAACTTGCCCATATTTGTGGAAAGAAGCAGCTGAATATGGATCTGCATTTCCCAGGGGGCCTGTCCACCGAACTGGCTCACATCTGTGCATCCACACGTGAAGGTCCCACACCCAGGGTTGCTCTGGTTTGGAGGGGGACGAGAGGGAGATCTGACCTTCTCTGAATACTGGTCATCAAGGACATAGGTACAGTTACGAAAATGTGAATCAGAGGCTGCTATATTTTTAACGTTCTTTAAAAGAGTGCTGAGCTCTTTTATCTGAAGCTCAGTGTTCCTTTTTTGGCTGCACACCCACACCTCTGGGGAGCCCGAGAAAGAGCCTCTGCTGGGCTTGGGCACCGCTTAGCTGGGAACTTGCCTGGGCAAGCTCATCTCTCCAGGCCAGAGACTTTTTCCTCTGAACCAGCATCCCAAAATCCTGGTGGGAAACATTGTGTATTTGGAGTTAGGCGGCTGGCCGTACAGGCCCTCAAAATGAGACATCAACCAAATTTCTTCTTAACTGTTGTCATATGGAATGACCCAACACTGAGCAAAAATGAGTCCTGCAGTCAGTCCTGTCTGTGCGACGGTGTGTACAAAGCAAGTGGAAACATTTAACTACCTCTTTTGGACATGCGGTCAGATACTGTTTTATCTGCAAGCCAATATATCAACATGTACTAATTGGTCTGTGCTATTGCAGTAACTATGTTTTAATTGCTGATGCTGAAATGTGAACAAACAGTCCGTCCGCTCCCTTTTTTTTCACCTTGGCTCTTCGTTTGGGTTTACACTATGCTGTGAAAGATTTTCTTGGCTGTTCTTCAACTTTTCTTTGTCTGTGTGTGCTGTCCCTGGTAGAAAAAATATTTCTGAACAGGTAAGCATTTCAGTGATGGAATAGATATGATTTCCTATAGAACATGTCTGTATGTGTGTATATATGTATACACACACACACACACGTGCATATATATAAAAATTCAGTAATATATATAAAAATTCTGCCCCGTCTCCAGATGGTTGTAATATGGGAAGCTTGTAAAGAGTACAGGCAGTATGTCTAGTCAGCAGAGCAAGCAGAGGGGGCAAAGAGCTGGCACTGCAATGTAATGAAAGAGTATGGAAGAATATATGGACATGCAGCTAACAAGAAGGGAAGGGAAGTGGCTGGAGGGTAAAGAGATATAATGGGTCCCAAATGTGGCAAGCACATATGCTGCCATACAGCAAATGCAAAGTGCCACCACTAGTGACAAGTGTATTGCACCTAAGGAAAACAGCTGTGCCAAGTGCCCAAATCCACATTCAGCCTCCTGACCCTGTGTCTCCCTGGTCTGATGTGGATTAAACTGGTCAGGTCCGAGAGCCTGTCTGAGTACGCATTCCACAGAAATACTGGCTCAGTAAATCTCTGAAATACTTCTTGCACGGCTGCCTATTTTGCATTTGCAATCTTGCATTTGCGAGTTTGTTTTATTTTATTTTATTTATTCTGCTGTGCTCAGTATTGCACGAACGCTTTGATTATCTGTGTAGATCGTTGCGTGGTTTAGAGCAGTTCTGTGTTACAGACCCTCCCACGCAACCCTGTTATTTGTTAATTTTCTAGTTTGAAGAAAGACCCTTTGACACTTGGGCATAAACATAATAAAGTCCCCTGTGAAGCGCATCCCTCTAACTGGTCCTATCTGCTCTGTATATATTTGAATACATAAAATATTAATAAATTATTCCAAATGTTTAATCATATCCATTTGACTCTATGGGACTCCGTGTCTGTAGGCTTTCTGTGTTAACTGCCTCTGTGATACCTACATACTGCTGATTTGTTGTTGATCTTGAGTTTTTAAAGCAAAATAGAACTGAGGTATGCAGTTTGATTTGAATTAATCAGGTCTGATTAAACAGGAACAGATCAGGCTGTTCTGGAAATCCCTGAATCTCTCTAAGACAATTTCATGTGCTATTCAAAAAGAAATAGTGCATATCTTAAATAAGAGTGCTATTTATTTAGCGCTGTTTTCTTCAGCATGCTAAGTCTTATTGTGGGGGGCATTATGATGATGTTCAGGGTGTAGGAGAAAAAGCATTTTGGTTTATGAAAATACAGATATTTTAGAATGGAGTCACCTGGTGGTAGATTTCATAAATGTACATAAAGAGATGCTTCCTAATATTATTAGTTTTGGGTTTTTTTTTTCTTCACATCGCACTGACTGTCCATCTAGAAGCTTTGATAGATGGGTCACAAAAACAAAAGACTGTATTTAGTTTAATAAGCCAATTTAAAGAGAAAGGTTGGAATTATGTATGGCAGAGGACAATTATGCAAACTAAATGATTCTTCAATTAATAATGAGATCCATGAAAGGCAAAGGAGAAAGGATCTTCCTCTCAGAAGGAGAAAGCTTGTGGTTCCCCGCGCATCCTCATCTGTGTGCCGGGGTGCGTGAGGGATGCGATGCTGAAGGACGGTACAGGGAGCAGAGGGTAGCTCTGGTGTTAGCCGTCAACCAGAGCCTTTTAGGGGCTCTTGCTGATGGCATCTCTTCGGTGGAAAGTCTCCAGTAGAAATTTGGCATTCCTAAACAGGTTCACCTCAGACAGTCTCCATCCCGCAGGGCTCTGTTAGGAAGCAGCAAGCAGGAGGTGGACCTGGGCTGCGTAAGCACCTGCCAGGCCCTGAGCTGTGCGTGTGGTGCCGGAGGGCTTTTCATCTCGGCCCACTCTTCCTCTCTTGCTCTTCCTTTCCTCGCTCTCTGGTTTGCAGCCTGGAAAACAGGCCGTGGAGGGATACAAGCCTACCTGTAGAACCATCGGTTTGGCCTTTTTCATGCAGCTTTTATCCATCTTTTAAATCCCTGACTGTTGTGTGCCGGAGCAACAAGCCATATGTTAAAGAGCAAATACTTTACAGACTGTACCAGCATGCAGAGTCAGAGGGGAAGCGAGCACTAACGTTGGGAGAAGGGGGAAGAAGTGATTATCTGGTAGTGATTATTCGGGAGGGCAATAGTGGGAGGTGCTGTAAGTGACAGGGATTCACTATGGGACGCAAATCACTTAAGGCAAAGCCATTAGGATCAATTTAAAATACCAAAGAGGGAGGCTAAAGTGACAATAGCATATTTTAATTGAAATCACAAATATCACTCTGCAAGATATGGTTTAAAAGACCAGACAGAGTTACTTTATCTGAAAAGAGGAAAAAGTTTTTCTTTTTTCCTGTTAGAAAATGCCCTTCTTTGCAAAGATCAAAATGGAGCAGAGTGTTTTTTTAAATATTCTTAAATCCCGTTTATATATTTTTTCTGTTTTAATGTTCTCTTTTCTCTTGATGGGCATATTATAAATGGAATTGACTACATTACTAATGCTTTTAATCTGATTTTAATAGAGCCTAGGGCTGAAGCATGGAATCAGCATGTGTCCCATTAAAAGAAAAATACAGTTATGGAGACAATAAATAGCATGCCCAGATAAACACATTTATCCATGCGTTAGTTTTATTTATTGAGCTAAGTAGCCTATGTACAGACACTGGGGGGGTGCGGTTTAGACACTTTTCCAAAGCTGAAGTCCATATGATGGAATTGTTACTGGTTTTGGCAGCAGAAATGTGAACTTGGTAAAAGAGCCTGGCATGGAAAACCACTGAGTTCTGACATATTCCATTTGCTCCAAACTCTTTGATTTCTACTCACAGAATCTGACATATGTTGGGCATTGACCTTGCTCTTTTAAATAAGCTTATTTTAGCAGACCTTTGCAGAATGCTGTCTGTTTGGCCTCGATGTAAGCTGTTAGGGAAATGTAGTACAAACACAGAAGTTGTATGTTTTGAATGCCAGAGATGTTAAGCTGAAGAGCAGTTAGTAAGATCTATCCTTCTGACTGCTTTCTGTGCTCTTAACAAGGAAGTCTCCTTAAAGCAAAGAAAATTTATTTATCCTGCATTTGTATGAAGATTTTTTTTTTAATTCATTTTTATCAGGAAGTTCAGGACCAGACTTCTTTTTCAGTCTGAAATATTCTGATTGGACTCTCACACTCAGGGGAGTGAAAGCAAACATTTGGAAAGTAAGCGATTGTTTGGGATGTCCTAGGTCAGACACCTCAGAGACTCAGGGTCTTGTTATATTGTAGAATCAGCCCCCCAGTTTATGTCACTGAACACGGGGACTCAAATACAGGAGTAACTTCTCCAAAGCTTGGAGGACTGTGTGGAACAGCACCCGTCACTCAGGGCATTTCAAGACGAGCCGTAACCTTCAGCGTGGAGATTTGCTTTCCATTTGTCATAGGGGAGCAGCTTGTATGAAAGTTCACAGTGAAAGTGCTGCAATCTTGCAAACGCCAGCATGTATCACTATGCAATAAAACAAATCTCTGGGTCCCAACATGGCAAATTAGAGTGAGGGAATGAAAATGCCTTTATGAGATGGGTAGAAAAAA
>NW_009626927.1:0-8450 GCF_000690535.1 Cariama cristata
AGCTGTAAGAAATAGGTGGGCAGGCCTTGAAAAAGCAAAAAATAGACCTTTGTGTATATTTTTCCCATTAATATTGGAGCCCTTTTCGCAGTACACAACTTCATGAACTATAGGAGGTTCGTTGTAGCTTGGGCTGTGGTTTGCTCTCTGGTGCCTCAGAATAATTTAGATCTGTTACATTATTTCATAATACGGTGAAATTTATTGGGAGCAGATTGTGTGGTTTAATTGGTCTTTTTTTTTTTTTTTCAAGAACAGTTGCTCAAGGATTAGGCCTTTTAGAAGGGTATCCTGCTGGCTGAAGTGACAAAAGAGTAAATAAGTTTATGTTCCTTTCTCTCATAAAGGTTACTCCAAATTTTTTGTTATCTGCACAAAGCTTGCATTTAGGTATCATATTTACAGAAGCGTTTCCAGACAGCATCTTCAGACTTCCATGTGTATGTCATACAGCCTGCTCCGTTTCCTCTCTCACTCTCGTAAACTTGTTGTACACATGAGGGGGAAATAGAAGAAATGGCTTTTGTGATGTAGGGTGTTTGAAATACCTTGATGTAACAAATGGGGTTTTTTTTGTTCTCCATGTAATTTTGTGCCCATCTATTTTGCTAGGTCAACAAGCAATTTGATGATTGTAGATTAACTTTTATTTTCCTCTCTAAAACTTGTCTTTCTACACTCTTGTACTTGGTTACTCAAAATCCACAGTGCTTTAAATTAATCATTTCTGTATGTGTGTTCTGATCTGACACTGATTTCAGACATAAATTCCTTTTGGGACAGTAGCCCACATGTGATTTACATATCCAGAAGAATGATGTGCATAATGACGAAGAGGTGTGCAAGTTTTTATTTGTAACTTTGCAAGTCATCGCTAACCTCTGTTCTAGTTAAACCTCTAGCAGGAATATGTATCTTGTTTTGTTTCACATCTTAGATTGCAAGCTCTTCCAGACACAGGTTCCTAGGTATTGTTGGTATAAATATGATAACGTCAAGGTGAATAAAACAAGCAGTGGAGTCGTATGAAGAATTGGACATTGATGTGATTCAAATAGCGAAGGTTGCACTGTGCCCGATATTTTGATGTTTGTATCTTGTGGTTACGTGTAGTCTAGGACTTTGGTTCTAACCTGATCCCACTGTGTCAGATCTTGTTCTGAAATTAATCTTAAAAGGGCAACATTGCTGCTAGTCTTCCTACTTCATGTTTCTTCTTTCTTTCAGACTATGTAGTTCCAAATAAAATTTCTCAGTCTTCAGGAATCTTCACTTGGAAAGCATATGTCATATCTTCAAAATTAAATACAATATTTCAGCACTAAGTTTCTGGGAAAATACTTCTGTATATTACATGTACTGATGTATTATTCATACTGTTATAAGTATGCACAACATATTACTTTGAAAGCATTTGTAACTTTGTCTTAATTGACCTTTTTTGCTGGTACGTTTAGATGTGTATGCGATTTGTCAAATGTTTCCATTTTACTTAACAGTGTGGTAGAAGTGATTCTGGAGACTGATGGACAAACCGGGACTTAAGAAGTCGGTTAAATAGATTGGTTAGTTAAGCTAGAATAAACCTGCAACACAGACCTTATTTAATCAAACAGTAAGCATATTAGAATTAGATTTTGAGGGTAGATAAATTCCTGCGCTCGGTTTCTGAAAGATAAATGGTTATACTCTACAATACTCCTTTAAAGTTGGTGTTACTTCCTCCATACTGTTTTCAGTGACCTTATTCTTGACGTTTTTAGTATCTTTCCAACAGTGGTGACATATGAAAGTTGCCAGTACTTAAAAGTTAACTGATAATGTTGTTTCAAAGATAACAAAAAAAAATGAAATCTTAGAGCATCATTACATGACTATTATTTGAAAATGCAATCTCCTTAATGGTTAATAATTTGCCAGTTAAGGGTATGTGGTCCAAAAAAGACTTCGTTCTTTGAGTGAAAGACTAGCATATGTTATTTCTGGATGAAGTTGAGAGAGAAAGCTGTGTATTTTACATGACTGATCACTTCTAAATTAGGTACAATATTTGTTTTGGCTGGATGGAGAGTAAACAATGCAATAATAGCTGTAAAGTAGTAACCAGGGTTGCTTTACTTTCATCTTATACAGAAAATTGTAAAGTACCCCTTAGTGGGTAAGAGAAATCATCAGCCAGTTCTCTGCTGGACAAACTTGAATGTTTAACCTCTGAAAATATATGAAATATAAAATGCCCCAGAATTTCTTGTTTGCTGCACAGCATAATGTTTTCTACTTGTAGCATGCTTTCTGTTTCCAGCTTTCATCACTTACCTGGTTTTAGGGCATCTATTCTGGATATGGTGGGCACATCCTTCTACTAATGTTCTGTTAGATGCTTCTTCCAGAACTTGTCTAAAATACAGAGTGAAACAAGATGTTTAAGGAATGATCCCGTGTGTGCCCTGTGTTCTTCTGTGTCAATAATTGTTCAGAATGAGGTATAGTTTCAACATGCTTTATAAAGCAAGTTGAACAGAGTTTGAAAATGCCTGTATTTATGGTTGAAACTAAAAGCACATGTGCCAGTATTGAAATTCTAGCTAAGCCTGTTAGAGCTAACAAATATATTTTAATTGAGGTTTTTATACGTCTTATCTGGAGGGTTTTTTTAAGACTGTAGGCTAAATTCTGCATTAGAGTACATGCTAAGTCTTGTTCTGGGGTGAAAGTGGGCAATTCTTAATGGAATCTTCCTGGAAGCTGTGCACATGCTTTGTAGCATCCAAATTCATCCTCTCTAGCACAGTCAGATGCTTTAGAACGATAGTAAAATTAAGGATGCTTTGACCGTGTTTCAGTGCAAGGGAGTATCTCAGTTTTGGAAACCTGTAACTGTCAACTTTAACTGGAGTTGGAAACAAAGTCGTTTAGGTGTGTGGTGCTGCTGCAGAATTTCCCTAGAAGTTAGATTTCTTTTCCTCTCAGAGCTGTTCTCAGCAATGTTATGAAGAGTCAAGTGCCCTATAATAGTAATTTGCCCTGTAACAGTAATTTGTAACCAGAAAATAAAGTAAATATTTTGAAGTTTAATGTATACGTTTAAAAATATAGATCTTGCTTTATGTTATTTCTTTTTTTTTTAATTCAGTAATGCATTGCATCAGGCCTTCATAATTTGATTCTATAAATATTTGACTGATGGTTAGATTATTGATGCTGTGAGGTGCATTTGATTATCTTTATCAACCACTGCATAACTCATAGATACACTTTAGTAAAATTGGCTGTTCTTTAATATGTTCTGGTACTTTGGAGTGAAGAGTTAGTTGTATGTCAGTGGCTGATCAGCTGCAGTAGTAGTTTTTGCTACAGGCCTGACTGATCTTGTGTTATTAAAGGGAATAATTTAGTAGCCATTTTACAATTCTCTCACTTGCATTTTTCAAAGTATTGTTTGTCAAGTGTAGTAATGTATTAAAGCTTCTTACGTTTGAGAGCTGTCTGTTTTAGAATTTTCGTAAAATATTTAACTGGACTGTTCCTTTATTATGAGATAACTGCTTTTTAAGTAGAGATTCTGTACATAGCAGACCATACATTGCCACCTTTTAGACCAATTTTTTCAGGAGCTTTGTAGTTCATTGCAGTTTACTTATATCTTTGCTTGATTTGTTGTTTGAGATTTTCCCTTTTCTCTTTCCCCCCTCTATGATTCAAACATTCAAAAGAAATAGTATACAAAAGAGGAGCTTTGTCAGGAACTCAGAAGTTCAGCAAATAGCTAGCTTTTGTACTTTTATATAGGGCCTCCTACTCTCCAAAAGCAAACTTATTTTGGCCAATTTTTGTCAAGGCTCACATAAACTAGATAAATTCCAATAAATAAAAAGTATTGTAACCTCTGTTCCTCAGGCTGAGGAAACAGGTACTTCTAAACACTCATAACACTTACTCGGTGAAAAATAAGTCTTTTTGACAGTCTGGTAGCACATTTGTTCTTCTGACTGAATGCAATCCACTCTCTTTTTTAAAATAGACATGTAGTCCCTGCCCTGAAGAGCTTATGCTCTGCTTGTGTGTTTTTTTGTTGTGTTTTTTTTTTTTTTTTAATAAAAGGAGATGTAACAGAATGAGATGAAACTATTAGGATTGGGTTTAGGTGTATGGTTGAGTTAACTTGCTAATTTAGAAAGAGAATCTATTGTGATTTAAATGAATCTAACTAGAACATTTCAAACTTTAAAACAAGCTTAATGGTTGCATAACATTCACATTAATAGCTCTTTCTTAGCTTCTTCCCGTGATCAGTTAAGGCATTTTTCAGCTAATAGATCTGAGACCACAGGCATGGGTATTAATGGTTTGTTCAGATCTTGTAATACTGCTCCTGGGAAGTGTGTGCCTGTGTGTACTCATGACCTTGACGTATATCCAATCCCCCAGCACTCCATTTCTCCCCCACCTCCTGCACCTGCTGTATCATGGTCAATTGATAATGAGAATAATTGGTTGTGAGTTGTTAAATGAAACATGTGGAAAGTGTGTCCCCCAAAATGGCATCTGGTTCAGCGCTGTCTAATCTGTACTAGCTAGGTATCCTCCTATGGCTTTGTTATGAGACATTTGATTCTGGGTGTGAAGGCAGGGGATTTTTTTTTTTTTTCCCTTGCTGTATTGGTTGCAAAATGGTTGAGATATTGAGAGAGAGAAATCTTTTAGTCTAAAAAACATAATGACTCCCTTCCCTTCCTAACTTTTATTTCCTGACTGTGAAAATGAAACCTTGTTGATTTAATTTGGAACTAGATTAATGTGAAAAGTTAGTTCTGAAATAGGTGCATATTGATGAGAATATTGAGGGTTCTTGTCCTGCAATTTTTTTGATCCCAAACTGTACCTGAAGCTTCATTTAGGTATTTAATATCACATTCTTTTCTTGGTTATGGCATTTATCGTTCTGTAGTGGTATCCCGTCTTGAAGGGAGCCCTGATATCCTTTCTCCTTTACAGTCTGTGTAAGGAAGGGATCCACGCTTACTGTCTTCTCTTTGCCTGGCAAGGAGAGCTGAGTGGATGTGAAAATTCAGTTTGGTGGTGTTTGGTGCCTGCAAGGCTAATGGTATAGTCCCTGATCTATGTGTAGCGAGGGTGGTCCTTAACAAATAAAGGTCTGCTGAAGACGTGTTGTGGAGAAGTTATTAGGAGAAATAACTAGAAGATAAACTTGCTTTGCTTAGGGTGTAGAGGGCTTCATGGATATGCTAGGCAGTGTTCCAGGTTTGTATGGATCTGGGTAATCAAAGAAGATTTAATATTTGCTGGGACTCCTTCACTGGTGGGAAAGGAGGTCATATATCCTCTTCTATTAAGGTAATGAAAACAGTTCCTACATTTTCCTTTCTTGTGGTAACTTTTATTTTAATAGTAACCGAGGTAGTTTTGGACTGCTTGGTTTTGAAAAAGAGTATTCCATATGTGAAATTTTCCGAGGGTAATTAAACAGAAGGAAAAAATTGAGTTAAATGGATAGAAGAATGCTGCAGTTCAGTTCTCTTTCTCTGCTGATATCTTAATCTGCAAATTCCAAATTTCTTGTGCTGCAAATGAAGACTTCAGCTGGGAAATGGCATTTATGATGCTGCTCTTAATGTTATTATGGGAACTGTCCAAATTGAGGCTTGTCTGAGAATGCGATAAAGTAAATATGCCATTATTTTTTGGACATGAGAACTACTTAATTTTATATTGTAAAAATTCAAGGCTGCCTATGACATTATTGACTTTCACCTCCTAGCCATGTGAGGAAACACACCAGAAATAGTCTTAAAGATAGGTCTGAGCAACACAGTAATTTTCCTGAAGTATGTATTTTCTTTTTTATATCTTTTCTGTATGTATTTTTTTTTTATATATATATAGAATGTACAGCTCCTTTAGTGGTGCAGGAGTTAGTCTGAGCACTGTCTTACAAAGTGGATTTTAGAGGAAAAATCAATGGTTGCCTGTGAGCCTGTTTGAGGCTGTTGAGCTGAAGTTGTTCATGTTGGACCGATGATAGTGCTGGAGAAAAACTTTACCTTCTGTTGCACAAGCCACAAATGTAGTTCTCTCCATCTCAAAATTCCTAGTAATGATAGAACACACTCAGGCATCTGAGAGGGATGCACTCCTGTTCTGCATCACTGTAGAGTTGCCATCTCTCTCTGCACTTCATTAAAGGAAGCCTTGAGGGACTTTGGTACAAGCTGGGTGCCCAAAGTTGGATAGTATGAAAAAATCTCTGCAGGAGGCCATGCTTAGCATCTACTTGCCTGTTCAGTTATGGCTTCTTCCTTTAAAAAAACAAACAAACAAACAAATGTTGGAGCTCAAAAGAGTTGAGATGAGTGACTCCCTACATTTCTTAAAACTGAAAGATTACCTTTGCTCATTTATAGGGAGGAAACAAAAGATTGAGTCCGCTGTGCATTTCTCAAAAGAAAAGCTGTGGGTAGTTCCATGAAATATTGCTATGCATAGTCTCTTCTCAGGCCTAGAGAAATAGAACAGGTTGCAGATGCCTCTGTAGTGTTACTTATGGTGGAACGTCACAAAGTCCTCACGTGCAGTAGATCTTTACCATAGTCCTCCTTTAAGACATTGATCTGTTGAACTGGTTGCAGTAGCTTTGTGAAGGATTTGCTTCTGAAGGAACTTGAAAAACATGAGACCACAATCGTCCAGGTAAATAACTAAGTTTTTACAGGCTTGCAAAAGTAATTATTTTGAAGTCCAGAGTTTTGGACTGCCTTGATCTAGAGCAGACTTGTCATCCATGACATCTGGGCTTTAGGGCTTCTCTTATGGTCTCATCTTCTACTCATCTTAGAATGTGGTGATGGGAGGTGAATTGCTGGCGGTGCAGGAGGGGCCAGGAGCCCTGCGCCACAATAGGCAGCGAGGACTAATTTCTGGGAGTATGCATGGATGGCAGTTGCACTTAGAAAAAGCTGCTGGACTTTTTTTTTTTTTAACTGCTTTGGCAGCAGTTCAGTGGTCTGTGTTGAGCTGTGAACAGATGGAGGATGTGATCAGCTGTTGGGGCAGTGTTTGCTGCTCTAAATAGCTGTTCCTTGACTTCTCCAGGGAAAGGTACCAGGCTGGGTAGAAGTGTCCGGCTGGTAACCCAGGGGACTTCACTCTTCTAGATCTAAATTTCCAGATGCTCGTCTTTATTCTTCTAGGTTTTAATTATGCCTACGCTATCAAAAGTGTTAGTTTAGTCATGGCTTGCATTGCAATGTCAGCTTTGCTCACTTTGATCCGTAAGTCAGTTGTTGCTCTTTTTGGAAACAGCAGCTTCTCTGCTTAAAAGTTAAAGCAAAACCAAACAGTGTAGAGAACTGGACAGTGGATGGTTTATGTCCCAAATCTGTGAATATGCAGAAGAGGTAATCTTTCTAAAGATTGTATATAAATACATGCATCACTAGCATATAAAACTCTGATTGATATCTGTTTAGTAAATATTATATGGTTGACATGTTAGCTATAGTAATTAAATCCAATAGTTGTCCTGTAAAAATCTGAAGGATTCCATGGACCCATAACTATCTGTAGTTTTCTGGATTAAGAATGTAAACACTGGCAACTTGAGTCTAAGGCTTTTAGTACTTAGACTTCTGTGGACAACAGTGAAATAATTGTGACAGGTGTTTTTGTGTAGATTTCTTTTTCCCTCCCCCTTAAGGTCTCGCTCACCCCCTTTAGGAAATCGGCAAGCGTAGCACAAGTAACTGCTGAAATTATTCCCCAAAGACGGTGTTGGAGAGTAAAGGGTAGAGCAGTAGACGTGTTCCTCTACAGCATCAGAAGCTGAAGAAGGTTTACAGTAATGGGAATCTCATTTAGTTATAACACTCAGAAAGCTATTGGGAAGGGGGTACAAAAAGTTGGCGTGTTTTATTAGGACCATCCATCTCCTGAGGCAGCTTTCATCTAAAATTGGTCATCTAAGCTAATATATGATCTGGATTCATGGTAATAATCTGCGTCTCAGGTGGACTTAGCACAGCTGTGTGCTGTCATGGCTATCTAGATTCTACCAGAGCTGGTGCATAAGAACTCAGTGTTCAGCTATGCCCATCAAATGTTCTTTCTGTACCACCAACAACTATTTAGGAGCTATAAACCTGGATATTTACCAACTAGACCAACATCTGAACAAGACCCTGAAACAGCACCTGAATAGACTTTGTATGTAGCAAAATACTGCTTTCTCAGGGACTGGTCTTTTTTGGACTACTTTTGTTCTCCCCATCTGTCAGAAGGAACAGGTGGCAATTACAGATCTGGTAAGTTAAGAGAAGTCTGTGGTTAGTGAATGAGGATGGGGTCTCTGGAAGGATAGAATAAGACGAGAATGACTTTTTCTTTCCTCTTGCATGATGCAGGAGATCAGTTAATGTGGATGGGAAGGGAAAGCG
>NW_009626927.1:8481-17406 GCF_000690535.1 Cariama cristata
AAACATTATTCATGTTACATGAAATATACTTAGCCTTTTGAAATGAGCAAGTGGGTTCATGAAAGAAAGACTCTTGAACATACTAACTGAGCATGACATTATGTAACTTTTTTTTTTAACTTATAAGTTTTGGCCATGTCCTTCATAGGTTTTGAGTGTCTGTCATTTAAGTTTATTTTGGATGTCACTAATTATGTCAGCGTTGTACGGCAAGGGAAAGAAAAGAAGGCTGTCCATTGAATCCTACTCCTGGAAGAAGTCTATTAATGCAAGCCATGACTCTTTAAAATCTGTGTATTTCTTTATTAGGGCGTATCTCATTATGTGTAGTGCTGAAATTTGTTGGAAACTTTATTAAATGTAATGTACACGTAATGTTCTGCAAAGTGCTGTAAGGCTCTGCCTTGAGTCTTGCTTTAAGCTTTGTGCTGTCAGACTGCATCAATGACAGCTCCTTAGGAACAAAAGAAGTGGCTTTAGGCAGGGGTGCCAGACTTGAATGCGCTCTGCCACCCGCTTCTTCTCTTTGAGGCTGTTTTCAAAGAGAGAGAACTAGTGCAAACAGCTGTATGTTGATGTGGTTGGAGTCAGTGCACTAACTGTGGGCACTGCAAACTTGCATTTCTTCTGTATTTTGGGACTAAAGTAATTTTACTTTTAAAGTAAGATGATTTTTTTGAAAGCCAAAGCTTGTTTTCTGGTTTTGTTTTGTTTGTTTTTTCCTTCCCCCACCCCTGTGCAGAAATAGTAACTTTAGCTCTCAGAGCAGAACTTTTCCAAAGCTAGGAAGGTAGTGCTACCACTGAATTGTACACAAGGGTAGTTCAGCTGTTTTTCTCGTATTAAATTTTTTTTTTCCATTGATCTAGGTGCAACAAACTAACAGTGTGATTTAAAAATACCTTGAGTTAATGTGTTTTCATAGGCAGACTTTGGTTGGTTTGTAAATACTACAAGAAGATACGGAACCTCTTTCAAATTCTATAACCATATTAAACTCAATAGTTGACTATTTCAAACTTGTTGTAGGGAGTATTTCGCAGAGATGGATGTGAGGCTCTGAATTTGGATAACACTAATGTTGACGCAAGCCCAGAGACACTTTCATGGACAGATGCGTGAGTGAGAATGTGTGTGTGCATGCTCATATATGTGTGTGCATGTATCCAAGCTTTTTGAAACATGGCATTTTTGAATGTGGATTAATGATGTTGCTATGTAAGTGTAGGCATGAAGTAGATACTTTATATGTGTGCATGTACGGCTTTTTTGGTTTAGAACACGTACGTACGTGTCAGGGCTGCTGATGGACAAAGAAGTGCCTGAGTAAATGTTTAAAGGTTCTTCGCCACACTGGGTCTCATAGTGAAACCAGTCATTGGGAAAGAAGAGTTTGCCTTAAAAAGCAATTCTCAGCCACAGTACAGTTTTGCCAGCTTTTAGTGTTTAATTGGTGTGGAGTTAATGACCAAACGATTTCTTAATTGCTGTAATGCTTCCAGGCTGCTTATCTTCAATAAGCTGCTGCCACAACAGATGGCAAGTTAGGGGTTTAGCTGAGGTTGACTAGAAGTTTTTCATCACTTTATTTTAACGGCCATAACTTATCTATGTAGCTTTAGATATTGTGTAATTGAAACCCAAATCTTCACTGAAATAGGCTTCAAATGAATGAAGGTTTGGTTTTGTCACTCAGCAAGAGATAGAACACTCCTTTACTGTCAGAAGAAACTTTGCGGTTTTATGTGTGTGATCATCTTTATTTTATCTTGTTCCTGGCTACTCCCAAGATTTGTCTGCACTGTACCGTCGTTCTCCACTTCTTTTCTTGGAGTCTGCAGGGGATTGTACTGGTGTCTGCTGTGATTTGAGACAGCTTGCAGCAGCAGCCTGAAGCTGACTGGGTTTTTGTTTTGTTAGGGTCATAACTGGCTAAGAGTCTGAACCACAGGAATAAAAGTGGACAAAATTAAACTTCCATAATTTTCAACTATACATTGCTTTAAAAAAATCTTATGCTTTCATTGGAAAAAATTCATAATTATTTTTTTCTGTCCTGAAAACAGGCTACCATACTTCACAGTTTCCTCCAGTAGCTATAATGTAGGAGGAGGAGGAACTTTGTACTGAGGAACATTGCATAGTAACTAAGTTAAATATTAATTATTATTTAATGTTTTTGGAAGTGCTGTTGGTGACCTAGCTTGCTGGTTTTCAGAATTATGGGGAAATCATGACACTAAATGATGCATACTTTGAATATTATTTAGACTGCTTGTTGCATTTTTTTTTTTAAACTTGATGTCTGTATCTTTTGCTTTGCAATGAGAATGAAGAGGAATATTCTTTTATCAATGTTTAAAGTCATTCTGAGCCTATGTTTTCATTTTTAATCAGGTGAAAAAAATCTAGTGATCGTGTAAGATTTAGGGGACTGTTCTGGTCCCCAGGAATTTGTTAAAACATTACTGATAATGGCCTGTGGGAATTTAGTCCTTAAGTACAAGTAGAGCTTTCAAATGGAAGTCTGAATGTGTGCTTGCCTTTGGGGCTTTTGACTAAGGGCGTAGAAATTAGTATTTGTCTAAATGTGAAGCCAGCTCTGAGACAAACTGTGAAGTCAGCGGGTTGCACCTAATGATTTTACCTGTTAGCGAGATTGGCTCATCCTCTCAGTCAATGAGGTATTTCTGACGATTTGACAGCTAAGCTGCAAAAGTCTATGGTAGTCCACATCTGTTTTCTGTTAAAGCCTAGAGGATCCTAACCAGCATTAGACCTCCCTTATACTGAAGACACTAGAAAATCTGTTAGAGAAAGTTACTCCCAACCCTGTTAATATATATGAAAATCCTGAGAAAGTTGAGATCCCTATCATTAGCTTTTTCCATGAAGTCTTGGTGAAACAGCAGATACATAGTGTGTAATATTATAACAGGAGGGTGCTTGAGATATTGCCCTAATATTAAAAAAATCATTCCCAAATAATTCTATTTTTACATTTTATTTTTTTTCCCAAGTTAGGGATGAATTCTTCTGATGAGAAAAGAATTTTCTATGGTTTCTTTGACTAATGTATTTCCTTTTTTCTTTTTCTATAGCAGGAAGTTAGTCTTCACTGTTGTATTTTGCTTGCATTGTCCTGTCACTGACAGTTCTGCCACAAATATATTCTTTTGTATAGTTTGCTTCAGTAATTTAACTTTTTGAAGTTACATGGAAAGTTTTCTTTAGTGTTTGTATTAACTCATGATCAGCAAAAAAAAGCTGTTGCGATGGAGTCTACCTTTGTTGATCCTTTTAAGGGTTTGTATTTGACTAACAAATTTTTAGTGTCCTTGTCTTAATCTTTTTCACTGAAATGGGTATTTTGTAGGCGGGCTGTCTATGACATGAGAGAGTTTGGATAAGCATAGGCATAATCTATTAATAAGTGTTAGTATGTAGTCAGGGAGGTGTTACATCTGATGATTATTTCTTTTGTAGGTGTCTCTGCTTAGTGGGGTTTACTGGAATTTAGTGGAGCACGAATCCCTTTAGTTAAACCGTGAGAGGATCACTGGAAGGAGAAGTCTTTATGGCACCTGTTGCGTCTGCCTCTCCAATATGTTGCTGTGATTCTTCCTTTCCTTTTAAGCAAAATTTGATCGACACTAGTGAACCGGGAGGATGACTGTAGCTCCTCTTTATGGAAAGCCAGCCCTCTTTGTGGTCAGACATCCTGATCTAGTTGGCCTGCTTGAAGGGAAATTACATTGCATAGGCTTACCACTCCCCTAGAATGCCAGAAAAGAGCATTGGGAAAGGCCTAAAGGATGGCTATGTGTCCAACTGCTACTATGTGGATTTATCCTTCTAATTAGGCTGTCTTTTTTTTCCATCTTGCTGATCACACTTTTACTTGTACATTCATGAGAGAGAGTGTGCATTTGGGTGGCTGGTGAGCAGGCAGTGGGCAGGCAGTCTGAGCGCAGCGGTGCGTGGGGAGCTGGGGACCTGCCGGGGAGGTTGGCCTTTGTGGCTCTGTTTTTTCCCTTTGTGGATTGTCTTAGGTAGACTCTACTGATTATAGAGCTTTTAATCTTCTTATAAAATGTTAATTTACAAAAGTATTGGTAATTATCTGCCTTGCTACATATTCAAAGGTGGATGATCTGTCTGAAAAATACAAATCATTTTCTTTAAGGTGTTTTTTTTTTTTTTTTGGTTTTTGGGGGTGTTTTTTGGTTGTGTGGGTGGTTTGGTTTTTGTTTGGTTGGTTTTTTTTTGGTTTTGCCTTTTTTTTTTTTTAATTGCACTCTAGGAAGCAGACACAAACCCAAGCAACCTTTCAGAGTACTGCTCATAACCATGCTAATGTAACGGTGCTTGCTTTGCCTTTTAAATCTCATGGTAGCCAAGTGGCCAGACTTGCTGCTAGTCTAAAACACCTGCTTTCTCTGCACAAAAATGCTCTGCTACCATCTTACTGAAACACCTGTCTTTAATTTCATTCTGTTACAAAGTATCCTTACTGAACCCAACAGGTTCTTGAGTGTGGCTTTGGGGATTTCGTTAAAGCGCCTGTTAGAGCCTGATGTTTTATTCTTGTGAAGATACTTGTTTACTCTAACAGAATTACCCCTCAACTCCCTTTTTCATAATCAAAACTCATTAGACTCTCAGTTATTCTAAGCATGTGCACTGGGTGTCAGGTAGTTCTTTGGTTCCTTCTGCACTTTTTAAAGTATCTCCTTAAGTTTGATACCAGAGCTGAATGTAATACTCCAGAATCTCTTATCAGTGCTATAAAATCTTGACTTTTCATTCCATCCTTGTTTTTATCTCATTCATTTATCCATCTTCTGGCCAGTGGAGACAGCACTGATTATACTTTTGTCACTTGTTTGTCTAACTTGCTCTTAAAATGACCTCGTTGATGGAGACTCCAAAACCTATCTTTGTCCTTAAATGCTTTGCTGTAAATTTTCTATTGCATAGTGAGCTCCCTTGCTGCAATTCAAGCATTTTATTGCTTGTTCTGTTTGCTGTGGATGCAGAGAACTGACTCTTCCTCTCCTCAGTATTCTGATTTGTAAGCTTGGTGTCCCCAGTTCTTTCAGCCTTTCCTGGCAGGTAATATTGTCTAGGTCTGGTAGTTGTTCTCTTGTGGCTTTTCTCCAGCTGTTCCTGACTGGCTTGAAGACCTGTGTTCAGAATGAGTTGCAGTTGTCCCTCTGAGACTTAGCGGAGAAGTATTAGGTGGAAGGATTATGTCATGTGTCACATAATGCTACCTTGGGATGTGTAGATTAGCCTTTTTCCAACAGTCTGACCTTGTTGATTCCTTTTTTGCATATAGTCACGTATGCGTATTTGGAAATCCATAGTAGTTCTATCAAAATCTTGATTTTTAGTTTGGCTATGAGAAAGTCTCAGTAATTAAGATCATCAGAAACATTAATCAAGTAAATCATGACATTTATTCTTTCTCCCCTGTGTAACTCTGTCATGGAAGAAAGTTGTATTGGTTTGACATGGCTTGTTTTTTGACAAAACCAAGGTGGCTGTTTCTCCTGTCAGTATCATCAAAGTGCTTAAAAAGACTTGTATGAATATATTTGACTAACTTTTCTGGGAACTGAAAACAAGCCAGTATTATTTCTCAGGTGTTTTTGCCCTTCACCATCCCTTTTCTCTCCCTCAGGTTTTGGTTTTTTGGGGTTTTGTTTGTTTGGTTTAGTTTTTGGGTTTTGGGTGGGGTTTTTTTTTTTGAGGGATGAGGTAGTTTATTTGCTTTAAAGAAGGGGTTTATATAGTTCACCTTTTTCTAAGCTTCTGATATCTCAGTCATCCTCTATGAGTTTTCAAAGGCAGGATTATTGATTTTGAGATGGCTCAGAGGATGTACTGAACAATTTGGTTGAATGTTACCAGGTCTAGCCAACTTGGAGGGGGGTGGGGGGGGAGTTAGTATGGCTATTTCCAATAATAGGCTGACTCTGGGTGGGTATTTTTACCCATTTATTTCTGCTAATTGTGCTAGTCAACTTCTTGTATTTGATCTCTTTAGTGAGGATTTGTTCTTCATTAATCTGTTTTCCTTCTCCATTCAGTAATGGGCAAATTCTGGTAGTAGTAGTGTACTGATAGAATGATTTCTTAGTAGCCTCAAGCTGTTTTGTGAGAATTACTTCATTTTGTGCCTTTAGCCTTTTCGATTTGTCCCTTGTATTCTCTTGCCACTGTTATACTTGTCCCTTTCTGTGTGCTTTTTCTGAGTCATTATTCTCTTGCTGTGCTTTGTTTTCTTGAATTTGTTTGTATCTGTTGTGTCATTTGAGAATTAGTTCTTCCCTGCCTTAACTTGCCTTCTGTGAGCCCCTATTTAGTGATGTTAAAACTGTCTCTTGCTGTTCTTCCTTCCTTTCCCTCTTCAGTGACCATTGACTTGATGCCTCAGTTCCAATGAAACTGTCTCTTGTTGTTTACTGTCAGCCACTTCTTTCTTGCTGGCTACAGCTAAAGGAAGAGTCTCTGGTTGCTTTCTATGTTTTTAAAAAGTAAGTTCCTTGAACTCTCCCAGGGGAGTTTGGCTATGTTCTGTGCCCGGTAGGTGCCTAGGTTCTTAATCTCCTTGTGACAAGAGATCCTATGCTTTTATTCACTCTTCTACCTGCTCAGAAAAGGTATCATCTGTTTGTCCACCACTTTTGGTGGTCTGTAGTAAGCTTGCAGCTTGATAGCACTTATGTGCTTTCTTCCTTTTATTTGTAGACTTCCAAGATACCTTTCTGTGCATTTGTGATGCTTATATCCTTTAGATATAGGGCATAACACTCTGGGCACTTGGATTTGTTTTGTTCTGGTTGGGTTTGTTTTGTTTTTTTTCTGCGAACTGACTATATCCTCTTTTTGTTAGTATTCCAGTTCGGAATGGACTCTTATGGAGTAGATCATAGTCTTGATCATGTTCAAAGAATTCTAGCTCCTTTTCTTACGCTTTGTACAGTAGTATGCCTGCCTCGAAGACTGATGAATTGAGTGCTTGTTTTCTATGATCTTTGTGTGAATAATTACTTCTTACTTTTAGGCTCTTGTTCAGGTTGCCCTGGTATATTGTCTTTGGACTCCTGATGTTTTGCTCATGATCCTAGCGTAAAATGTTTTTCACTCAAGTTAACAAGCAAGAAGACCTGCTTCTGTATGTTAATTCCTTGAAATCTTCTGCATTTTCACCTACTGGCGTATGGAACATCATCACATGATCAGAAAAGCTGAAGTTGTTCTCTAATAGCATTTTCAAATGCATGGGGTTGTCTGCAGGATGAGTCTGCAGGATGAGTTTGTTCGTGACAGTGTTAGGATATGGAGGGCTGATTGGGAGCTTCTTACTCATCCTTGGTCATTGTTAGCAGTATACCTAGTACCCATGTGGATAAGCAGCCATAAGCAGTAGTTGGTGTGATGAATGAACATTGATCTGCTTTCTGCAACACCTTCAAGGTGGTGCACATCTGCCTGTTGGTCAGACCCCATATATGTGATTTCTGCTCCTCTTAGGAGTTGCTCCAGACGACTGCTTTTGTTTATTTTGGTCTGAAGGAGGCAGAGAACAACTGGAGCAGTATGCAGCCCTAGGTAGGGCCAGCAGACAGCTTGTTTTCTATGGCTTTTTGTATGATACAGCTGTTTAACTGCTTTGGCAGTCTTTTCATAGATTGCCTTAAAGACATCACACTCGCAGATGTCTCAATTCAGCTGCCTCCTGCTTCTCCTTAATGGCCCACCCCCAAAAGCAAAATCCATGCCCAAACCCCCAAAACCACTTTCTAAGACAATCTGTAATGAAGAATTTACTGCACTGGAGGTCTTCCTGGTGATCTCTCTCAGTATAGGAAATACAAGTAACTCTTCCTACAAATTCAGTCCGGGATGTAGGTTTGGCTTGCTGTCTGGATATAGCCATTACATCTTTAGGTCAGAGAATATTTGAGATGAGAGTTTTGGAGATGCCACTTTCCTTTTTTGTTCCAGTTATGCGTGTTGGGATGATGGTTGGCTTCCTGCTGTTAGCACCCCTGCCTTTTGGTGAGGGGTAGCTGAATAAACCCCTCTGGGCTCTGATCTCTGCTGCTTAAGTTGCAGCAGTAAATCAGATGCTTGCATCAAAGGACTTCAACGTTTACATATTTCCTCAGTTAATTCAGTAAATTTCTGGTCCCTCCCATAGTGATAGTTGAAGCACACCATGTGTTATCTTTCAGTAGTGTATTTCATGTGGCTATAAGAATTTTAATACATGACGTGATGTATGCATGTACAGTGGACATCTAGAGCAGGGCAGTTTGGGGATAATGAAGGGCAAGGACTGAGGTAATGTGCTATGGATGTTAGCTTAACTTGTGGTTTTAACTTTGTAGTGGTTTGTTAGAAACATAACTGTTGAATGCAGTTCTGATGTTAAATCTTACTTGCTACGTCTTCTCCTGTAACTTTGCTTGATTGCTCTTGTCTAGCTATTAAACTAGGACTCTGCTTCTTATTGAGGCTCGTTTTTGCAGAATTGAAGGGACTTAGAACTGGAGAATTATTTCTCTGCCTTGTATTGTCTGTGTCATGTCCAAGTAAAGTGCAGTTTGCCTGACAGTTCTGTTTCTGTTACGGGAAAAATATGGCTTTTAGAAATTGTATTTAGTGGATGTTTCTGAAAATGCCCTCTCCCATGCATGGCTTTACCTAATATTTTAGGAGATTTTGCTGTCAGCAGTGAGTATGTTACCCTTTACCAGTTACCAGGTGAGGTCATTTTCTTGTAACAATTCCTGGAGCAGAGCATCTACAGTTGTTTCATTGAAGCTGCATAGTCAAGTAATTAATTCCTAAATGTTCTCTTATGCATCTTAAACTTGCCTTTGGATGAATGCTTCTTACTGTTTGTAGGGA
>NW_009626927.1:17437-36531 GCF_000690535.1 Cariama cristata
GGGAAAGTGCTAGCATATTTGGGTTTGGTTTTTTTTTTTGTTTTGTATAACCCTATTAACTGTACATATTTCTGTTCAGGATTGAAGTATAAACAACAGATTAAATCTCTAACAATTCTCTACTAGGAAGAAAATGTATATGCATGGTTGTTACCTGTCAGGGCTTGTTGAGAGAATTTTGGGGCGTTTTAACTGCCTGCTCAGAACACTTTTGGCCATTGTACCAGGGAAAGAAATGCTTGAATCATCTTCATTATTAGCTCTTGATATTTTTTTTTTAGTACATCTGGCTGCATAATTGCTGGAAAAACGTTGAACATTTTTCTAGTACAGGAAAGGCAGAATCCTGGTAGGAGGTGAATTGGCTCTGTTCTGCTGTGTCATATTTGGCTACAAAGGAGGGAAGTACTGCATGTGGGATATGTGCTGCTAAAGAACTTGTGATGTGTGTAATTAAACCAAAATCTCCTTCCCTCCCTTTTTCCCCTGGAGAGCCTGGGTTCTTGGTGGCTGCACATCTGGGTATTACAGACCCAAGTTTTTTTTTTCAGTCAAGTCTAAGCTTGTCTGCGTTTAAATTAGTTCTGTTATTTTGTATACCTGCTGCCATTTCACTTGTCAACTAGGGAATAGCTTTTAATGCTGTGCAGAAAACTCTTTAAATACAATTAATTGCTGTACTTCAACCAGTAAAAGACATGACTTCCTCCTCCTCCCCTTATGGCTTAATATTAAATTTGATTTTAATTTGGTTTCAGGTTTTCAAGTTTGCTTTCTCTTGCAAATTGTCTGTACCTTTACACAAAATGTAAAATACTACATTTTTCTGCTTCTTATTTTAAATGCAGTCTTAAAAGACATGTAAAAGCTTTATGAAAACTACTGTAGACAAATTTCCCTTATATCTCCTGCGGCAAATAGAATTAAAGAAAACACCCAGAAGACAAAAGGCAGCTCATATATCACAATTGAGTTGTGAATATATTTGGGTAACTGCAAAGCTTTTTCATGTGAATGGTGATAAAAATGTGAGGGGATCTGGGCAGATTTTTTGGTACTGCTTATCTGTAGAATATCATAAAATGCTTTTCATTAACTGATTCAGCTTCATTTGAAATAGATCTTCACTATCTTCAGTTCTGTTTCACATCCTTCGTGCTGTGACCGATAGTCTTTTACTTCACTCTGCTTTCCCTGTCCTCAGTTTAATTCTTGTCTTCTGCCCATCCCCAGTGCGTTCACAGAGAACTTCATTGCTTCGCTAAACTGAACGAACCAGACCTCTTGCTGGCGACCCCGTTTGGCTGTCACCGTGTCTATTCCAGTTAGTCACTTCTGGAAGGTGGTTGACCAAATGAGGTCTCCTCCAGAGGGCTGTGAAGCAGCACTAATACTTTCCAGTGTCTCTTGAAAACAGTGTGACGCATCTTGGAATCATGAAAGCATAAGCCATCGGTATAACCAAATCCTTCTCACTTGCTTCCAAATCTTGATAGTGAATTAATGTCAGAAAGGATATTCAGTTGCAAATACAGCATGAGACACTTGTCAGTGTCCCTGACTTTTTTTTTTTAATGTTCCCTTAAGATGTGCAACTTCTTGATTTGGAGGTGGGAATTGAAAAATTCTGACAGTTGGAAATGTGAAGTATGAATGATTATTTGAATGAGATGAAAGGCAAGAAGTAACAGAATTATCAGTACAAATCGTTAAATATGCATGTGCACAGTGATACTTCTTAAAAAATAACCAATTTCTAGTAACGTATTTTTGAATTTACATGCAGTACCTCAGATTGATGCAATGCAGAATGCAAAGAAGATAAGGATATTAATTGTTGCTGGCTTTAATCTGAATAAATGGTTTTATTTAGCCAAGTAATTGGTTGCACAAGTATAGGCATGCTGTAATTTCTTGGTTACACACAATTTAAGAGTCGAGAGCCTCATACTTACCGTATTTTGTTCTGTTTAAGAGTATTTTTCTTTGAGAAGAATGAAGATATAATTAAAAAAAAATAAGCACAAACTTAAGTCATGGTTTACAGCTTTCTGATTTGTATTTCATTTTTTACTTCAAAACATAAGGTTTTGATTCTTCGTGTCTTCGCTGTTTCTTTGCTTGAAGTGTCAGTGTTTTAGTATGCTAAGTAAACTGTAATATTTCTATGCTGAATCCCATTTTAACTTACTCCTTACCTTAAGCTCGAATATGGATTTTTTAAAAAATTATTATTTTTAATGACCAAAATTAATATTTTTTTTAAAAAAAATTCTGGAAGTCAATTTTTCTTCTATGTTGCTACGAGGAAATGGCTCATCAGCTGAGGCTGCCCATTTGTACAAATAGTGATGCTGTAATTTGCAAAGTGAAGTTTGACACTTGGGTAAAAATACAGCTTTAGGCTTCAGTATGGTAGATGATACATGTTTTTCTAGTATGTGTTTATAGATTTTAAGCATGGTATAAGTTGTTATTCTGATACTTTTAGGTTTCTTTGTAAGATGACAGGTGGTTTTAGGTTCAAAGCAAGATAAGATGGGACTTGCAAACGTAGGCACTTTTCATGGCATCAGGGATCTGTTGCTTTCTCCTATAGCGATTCTTCTCTGCTGCAAGGCAATTAACCACCAGAGTCTCCAGTCAATGCAGGTTCACTATGGCTTTTGAAAAGGTAAGGGTGACTTCAGCTTGTTAGCTTTCAAATATTTTTGTTCCCAGGTGATGTGGTTCTTCCAGCTTTTTGTCCTGGAAAACCTTCTGTTACTAATTGTAAATGGGTATATTACTAGTGGGTTACAGGGAATTGTGGTAATGTTGTTAAGCTTTCTGTATTGGCTTGGAAGAAAAAGTGAAATTTTATTGATAAAACTTCCAGAGGATATAGCAACTTGGAAAGGGATAATAAGAGCTCTCAGCTGATTAAGGAAAACCAGTATTTATTCATGTGCTACAAACAAATAGTATTCATGCAAGTGTTGCCAAATTTCATGTGACTTACCTAGATAAATAGATTGACCTTTGGGGTGGCTGTGCCGATGGCCTGTGCCTAGCTGCATAATATTTTGTGTATAAAAAACAAAACAAAAGAACCCCAACCAAAACCACAAACTAGCCTGGTCCTTGAATCTATTCACAATGGTATCAGATGCAGGAGTAAGGAGGTTATTTGGTATCTGGCAGGCATTTCTTGTGGCTGCCTAGTAGGAAGGATCATGCTAATTGTCTGTGCTCCTGACTTCCAAGGGCCTCTTTTGTAACTCTTTCCAGATTCTCAGAAGGCAAGGAATAAATGATTGGTCAGATAGAAGCATTAGAATACATAACAGAAGAAAAAGTGATGATGGAGAGTAAACAAAACCAATTAAATTTGCTAATTGAATCTGAGCCCAGATTAATTCTGTTTTAGATGATTTGCTATTTGCAATATTTAAATAGGGATTGCACTAGATCATATCTTCTGGAAACAGCACCCAAATAGGAATTAGTTCAGGAAGGTCTTTGGTCTTTGTTAATACAAATTTCATGAGATCATGTGCCAGGCAGTGCTTAGATATTTTTCTTAAGTACAGCCTATGTAGGTTTGTTTTTAGTGGTAGAATTCAACTTAGGAGTATCTACAGAGCAGAGCAGGACTTCTGGTAGGGTCTGGACACTTCATTCTACAAAGCAACTGTCTATATTTTATTTTTTTTTTCCTTGGGGTATTATTTGATACTGATTAATTGTCACATCAGACTTTTTTTTTTTTAAAAAGGGGGGGAAGGATTTTATTGCAGTGATTGAGGTAGGAATGAATATACATCTCTAACTTTCATGGAATGAATAGCTTAAGTCTGCATCATTCAAATTAACATCCAAGGAAGTCATTTGTCCTTGTTTAATAAAACAAAATAGATTAAAAACCTCTTCTTTGAGTATAACCTTGCTTTAACTTACAGTTAAAAAGTTAAGCAGTTGTAGATCATTCTGTCTTATAATAGAATACAGATGGGAGTTTCATCTTCTTAATTTTGGTTTATGAATGCTTCCTAGTTCCTGTAGAGATCATAGCTTTTTGTGTGTGTGTGCTAACATTTTCTTACTGCGGCACTATAACCTGTGAACTCCTTATTTCCTAACAGGTGCTCCTTTCCTCAAGGATGTATTTTAGATTGATTGAGCTAAAAGAAAAATTGAGTGTGCTATTGAAGAATGCGTGGGAGGAAGGGCACAGAATATAGATGTTGCTCCCTTATTACAGAATAACAATATCTGCATTTTTGAAAGTACTACTTCAAAGTTGTCTTTTTGAGGTACTACTGGAAAAAAAACTTTCCCAGGATAGTTTCAGGCACCTTTATTTGCAGTGTAGCTCATTTGATTTAAGAGGACTGTGTTTCTGAGTATAGCTTTTTGTCAGTCTAGGTTTGATGAGTTTGTGAATTTAAGTAGCTGTTTAAACTTTAGTCTGTTCTGATTACTGTGCTACAGTAAAATTATTATACTATGGCTCTGTGGACCCAAGGGAAAAAAAGATGCAGCAGGTAAATAAGCAGTTCTGTGTAAATCCACCAGAAGCATTGTTTTTACCTAATTTCGGAGGACATGAGTCCTTAAAGAAGTAGAAGGAAGACTGGTTTTCTTCCTATTCTGCATTGTTCAGTTCTGTCTGATTTCCTTCCTCCCTGCTCTGTTTTTCAGGCTTTTATGTGTGTCTGGTCATACTGAAAAAAAACCAAAACCTTGATTACTTATACTTTTTGCACTGACTTTTTAAAGTTATCTATGTATTTGATCCAGCAGATGCTAACTGTGCATGATTAGCACTTTTCCAAACCGTGGGGGGAAAAATGCCTTTAACTTTCTCCGACTACTAATATTCTGCCTTATGTTGGAAAACAGGGCTGTGTATAAGTGACCTACCCTCCTCTTCCCCCTGGCCCTGTGATAATCCTGTAAATAGTTACATCTTATAAAATTTTTTTGGCACAAGGTCTTGTTGGCCAAGTAACTTAGACTTGAGTTTTAGCAGGAGGTAGTAGAGACTTGTCATCTTGGTTCTATTTTAGGGTGTCTCCCAAAATGGGTGAGATGGGGACAACCTCTCCATCCACCCCCAGTCTCGCTCTTAACTTTTGCTAAACCAGAAAATATTGGTCTCATTGAAGAAGTCCAGTATATGCCTACTACTTACACTTTTTATAATTTGTCTTCCTAGATTGAACATCTATAATGGTAAAGGCTTCAACTGGAAAAAGTATTTCCTTAGAAATAATTTCAGTTTCTGTTGAAAACTCCTTTGATGTTTTGACTTAATAGCAAAGGTCCCAAGGGATTTCACTGCTGGAAAAGCAGTATATCAGATTTGGGATCTTGGAGGTGTAGGGAGAGAAATAATTTTGTTGGGGTTTTGAGTCATTCATAGTAAACTTGCTTTGTTATCGATATGCAAGGTAGATTGGGCTTTCTAGATTAAGACTCCCCACGCTCAGCTTGTCAGCTTGTTTGACATCAACGATTTATTTTAGGAGCAGCTTTTCCTAAGCTATGGAAATACAGTGTTATGTTTACATAAATCCAAGTGATATGTTTTAATCATATGACTTGTTGAAGGGAAGCCTTCAGAGAACCTGTCTTGCAGGTTAGTCAAATTCTTTAACGGTGTGATTTTAGCTAATAAAGAAAACACTGGAAGTCAATATTATTACATTTCAAAGATTAAAATTGCAATAGAAGTGTCACTGAAATTACTGAAGCCTCATAACATTGCTTGTAGATGAATAATGAGGAAAATTACAAACAATAAAACTATTTGTTATATTGGCTAAAGAGGGATTTACCTGGGATCTCACAAACTGTATTTTAGCAGTAGCACAAGTCAAAAGAGATAGAAACCATTTTGTTCATAAGAATTTTCTGTGGAGATGCTTGGATAGTGAGTACCTAATTTTGGATTAATATGACGACTGTCTATTGCCAAATATATCTTTAAAACTTTTAATGGATTTATCTTAATATGTTGTTCCTAATGTGAAGTAATGTCGTATTTCACCTTTTGGAGGACTGAGTGACCTACTTGACAACAGCCTTGTTAGCTCCTTGAACAAGTATGTGAGTTTGTAATTGAGTGCAACACTGGTGCTATCTGCTCAACATTTTCCTGTCTTTTGTTTGTCTTTACAAACAAAACGAGTGTGAATTCTCAAGTTAGATGAATTATCTTTTCCAAGTCCCAGCATTGTGTCTCTTCCCCTGTCCCCCTTTATAGATTATTTCCTGTGCTTCGCCCTTGAGTACATAATTCCCGCGGGCTAAGCATGATGGAGAGAGTGTGACACGATGGGCTAGTGTGCTTTATGGTCACAAGATTTCCAACCTGCCCTATCCAAATGTATATGCACAAGATCATACATAAATCAGTTTTAGTAACACGCTGTTGGTTATCAGAGCTAGTTGATACATCTCACTGCTGTAACATGGTGTTCTGCAGCAAATTGGCTTCCACAAGCGTCCTCTGTGACCAGGAGGTGGGTGTGCAGTCATGTTGTGCTTAGACAGTATGATAAGGTTATATCTTTGAGCTCTCTGGTATGATGTTAATGATTTCTGTTAAGTACGATAGCTGTTGAACATAAATGTGCTGTGTATTAGATACCAGTGTAAGGAAGGGTTGAGTCGACACGTTAGCTGTATTGATGTGCAGTGCTTTCTGCCATCTGGAGCCTCTGCCAGGTTTCTCATTAAGGCTTTACTCTTGGCTGTTGTTCAACTTCTGGCAACTTCTCTTTCTCCTGCTACTTAATTATTTCAGATCTAAAAGATAATTTATCTGGATTTGAGAGTAATACCCAAAATTTGAAATACAAAATCTGGATATCTAGAGAGTCACAGAAGCCTTGTGACACTCCTTGGAATTCCCTTTTCTGTATCCCTGATAATTGATGTAAAGATTTAAAAGTTCTCTGAAATGGCATGTAATCGAGTAGCTTTTTAAAGGAGTATGAAGGGACTGACTACTTGCATCACTGACTTGTTTATGGGTATATTTTTCTTCATTGAAAAGTTTTCCAATCTCAAGAGTGTGAACTACACTAGAATAATGCAGGCCGGGCTGGGAAAGGATAACTTAGGTGTTTGTGAGTATTAATGCCCAGAATAGCATGTTTGGTAAAATGGATTAATAATCTGCCAAATTAATCAAGTGTTGGCTGCCTTAATATGGCTATTTGAATTTTAATTATTTTCACCTTATCTTTGCTTTCTCTGGTTTCTATTTGGTACTTTGACATCCTTAGTAAAAACACGGATCTTTTTGTGTAGGAAACCTTCACAGCTTTCCCTGTTGGTGGCGTTTGCAGCTAATCAGTAATCACTTTTTCTGTCAGTGTCTCTCCTATAATACTTGCTGGCAAGCAAGTGTGTGTTAGTAAGTATAACTGCATTCTGTTCAGTGTCACTACAGATTTGTGATTATCACATTAAAAATCTAGATGTTTATAATGGCAATTTCTTAAGCAAAACACTCCTGCTTCTAAATCAGGGAGGGGTGCTATGGTAGTTTGTTCATCTTTTATTGTTACAGTTAATAAAACTATTCGGTGGTCTTATACACGCCTTTGGCAGGGGGGATGGGGTGTTTTACTACCGCATCACACTAAAGTGTGACTATGTTTGGAAGTAGGAACTTTTCACTGTTGCCAGCCAAACATTTACCAATTTCCAAGCTACTGCTTAAAAGCTCTTTGAAATTAAATTTTTTATAACTGATGTCAAAAGAACTTTTTTTTCTCTAAAACAATAATAATGAACTCTGATAGCTGCTTGAGTTTCTTGAGTGTTGCTCTGCCAATGAACCTGGAAATGTGTTGTATATTGCTGATTATTTTCCTGCCTGTTGTTGGGCATGTTAATTTTGCATTCTCCACACTCCAGTGCTAGGAAGAAAGCTCTTACATTTAATCTTTTTTAAAATACCATTTTAGTATGCTTTTCCAAAAGGGCATGTCCACTGACTGCAAAACCTCTAGTACTTTTGGGGGTTATTTAACAATGAAAAATAAGAAATCTTTAGAGTTCTATCTCACCTTATATTAGAAAAATTTCCTGTTCACCTGCTGCTTTGGCATCTGACTTTCATGACCCTGGACAGGGAGCATTGCTCAGCTGGGACCGGCCCAGCCACCCGTTGCTGAGTGCAGCAGGCCCAGGCATAGTGTGCCAGAAGAAAATTCTGTATTTCTTGGCCATGTCGATACTGACCATAAATATAGCTGTAGGTGCAGTAGTAACATGGTCATCCCCTCCAAGAGAATTCCTGAATATAGTTCTGGGCGATCATTCATTTGATTCCATGACCTTCCTGGACTGTTTCTTTCAGTGTTAGACTACCTTAACAACTACTTTCATGAAAAAATGATGGAATACACTGTTTTCTGTAGTGCAGGTAATGTTCTGCTTTATTAGGCGTATGCTTGGTTTTGCTTTGTTTTTGCAGTTGTTGGTGTCTTGCAGGGCTTATGGTATTTTGGTGGGCGAGTTTGTTCTTGCTTTTATGTGGTGCATGGAGCTGGCCTGTTTGGAGTGTAGCAAAGACAACCTTTTCTCTGAGAAAACAGACAATAGTTTGCTTAGTGTCTTGGATGGGTACTTCCAATCCCTTAAAAAACGCTCATGGATTTAAAAACAATCAGAATGTTGAAATACATGAAATCACACAGGCAAGATGACACTGCCAAGTAGATTTGTTTCAGTTTGCTCTTCCTCTGAAAAACTGGGCTGTACCAGATGTTAACTAGGTATAATGTAGACTTAAAAAAGGATTAAGGAAGGGATAAGTGTTGATAGTTTACTGCTGATTTTAACATTATAATATCTCTTCAGTGCTGTAATATACCTTCTGCAGAGGCTATTGTTACTGCAGAGACTGCAGTCACTACTGACGATGTTCAGGACCGATGTTTAAAGCAAACAGACCCCAAAACCTTGCTGTGCTAGAGATCTGGCCAGGATGCTGTCCTGTCTGATGGTGCTTTGTACTAGATGAATGGAGAAGAGAACTATGGTGCATGTGTATAGAATAATCCTTGCCCTGTGTGCCCTTCCACGTTTTACCAGTCCAGAGATGTCCTGCATCAGATTTTGTTTGCTACCTACCATTGAACCTGTCTCTCACGCGTCTATCATACTTTCCCCTAATCCATGCATTTGACTTCCACGATGGCTTATCCTTAAATCAGTTGAGGTTAGGGAGGAAGGATCCTAAATTTTCACTTACTGAAATCAGATAGTTTCCTATCTCTTGAACTGAAGGCATAAAGAAATCTTTCTTCATATCTGAAAAATCACTTAGGATTTTGTAAGCGTCAGTCATCTGCCAGCAGCAATTCTGTGACCGATTTAGCTGTGCCTGGGAGAGGAGAGGAACAGCTCAGCCTGCGACTGGAGAGCACCCAAGTCAGAGCTTCGCTGAGGCTGTGGGGAGGGAGGTCTTCACCAGCGAGTGCGTTGGGCGACAGCGGTGGGAGGTGAGGCAGAGCTGCTCTGTGAAGCTGCAGAGCAACGTCGTAGTGTGCTCGCTGACTGGAAGCGCCTGAGAGAAGACTTAGCACGGAACAGCTGTGGCAAATGGGTTTTGGCACAAAAAGTGTAGGCGGGAGAGCAAGTGGCATAGACAAGATGTCTTGATGGGTTTTGGAGGGGTAGCCAGGGTTAAGTGCGGTACCTTTCTGTAGTGTTACTTGGACGCTTACAGAAAACGTGTTGTTTCAGATGGTTCATCAAACTTAATTTTTCACCTCCTTATATAAAAATAAGGGAATTAATTCAAGTGGTATAGAATACTTTTGCTGTATTAGGACCTTGTAGAGTAAAGCGTAGCCTTAATCATCTCTTGGTAATGTTGGTTTTTTTTCTAGTCTATATATTTCCTAATACGCCTGAGAAAATCAGTGCAATTTTTTCTAGTCGTTCTCCCCCAGGAGAAATTTTATTAAATCCTGTATTTTTTTGAGCATCACATTTCTGTTGAACTGTTCAGGGTTTGACGACGATGAGTCAAATATACGTTTTCTTCTATGCTTTTCTTTTCCTGAACTCTCCTGAGACTTTGCATCACTCTCACTTTCATGATGTTTGTGTGACTTCACCGGGCTTCAACTTAGAAAGATGTGGTGTGTTGTCCAGTAATATGTCACTCGGCCCACTGAAGGTCTGATTTTGATAGTGACAGGCTATTAGAGCAAACTATGGCAGTCTTTGAGTGCTTATGTTCTAATTGCTCAGCTGGTTCTTTAAGGTCATTCAGGTGAAATCAAGGAGTATTTTAAGCTGTGATTCTCTCTTTCTTTGTACTTTCTGGTACGAATTGTATTGTGCCAAGACGGTATATGCCTTATTCTCCAGAAAATTAACACTTTAGAGAGAGTGAATTAGTGTGACAGCAGCTTCCAAGAAAAACGATATTTCCATATATCTTTTCCATTGTAAATAACATTTACAGAAAGAACAGAAAGATTCCTGCCCTCCCACCCCGCCCCCCCGGCCCCTTTTCCGTTATGATGAGATTCCCGTGTTCCTGAGCCATGTCAGCCTTCTTTCTGGCGCTTATCTTCTTGAAGTAGATTTTTAAAATATAAAACTTTAAAATCATTAAAAAAGATACCTAAAACTCTAAAAGTAAATTTTCTTTAAGTAAAAAAAAAAAGGTAGGGTTGTCCAGAAGTGACAACTGTCTAGCTTGTCACTTCTTCTTTAAATCTCTGCACACAGAATTATATATGTCAACATATGGCCCAGTAACTAGATCTTGGTAAGGTCCTTCTGCCATTCTCCAGTCTCTTTAGTAATATGAAGAATTTAGTGCTATTAGTTAACTTTGTCATCTCGGGTATTTTCTTGCTGCAGACTTTGGATAACTGCGATTTCCTAGATCTCCTTTGAAATTTAAGAAATAATTTTTTTTTTTTTTTTTTAAAAAGGCATCTTTTGCTCCTCTAGTACTGGTGAAGTATAAAGCAAGCATTAGCATACTGAAATTATTAGTGCAACTATAATGTCCTTGAGCTTCTTTAGGACTCTTGGCTGAATGTCATCTGCTCTTGGTGGTTTTACTAATTTTTGAGTTGTCCATTTGCTCCATAGTTTTTTCCTAGCAGTGCTTTTCTTTGAAACAGATCCGGCATCTTTTGCTCCTCTAGTACTGGTGAAGTATAAAGCAAGCATTAGCATACTGAAATTATTAGTGCAACTATAATGTCCTTGAGCTTCTTTAGGACTCTTGGCTGAATGTCATCTGCTCTTGGTGGTTTTACTAATTTTTGAGTTGTCCATTTGCTCCATAGTTTTTTCCTAGCAGTGCTTTTCTTTGAAACAGATCCTCTAATGCATCTTCCATAAAGAATCCTTTCACTGGGAGAGTATCTCTAAACTCCTCCATAGTGAACGTGAAGATGCAAAAAATAAATCTGATGTTTCTGTGATGACCTTAGCTTGTTTGAGCATTTTTTAATGCATCTATTTGTTTGCTTACTTTAGCCTTACAGGTCCTGACAGGCTACCTACAGCTCCTTGCTCTTCATGTGCCTTGAAAAAGAAAATTAGTTGTAGTTTTTATACTTCCCCCCCTACACACACACTTCCTTAAATTATTTGTGAGACTGCCTCGTATTTTTTTTCTCTCTTGTCTGTTTTTAGCTTGCTATTGTTTGAACCCATTTGGACTACTTCTACAAGATTCTTCTAATGTTTTCTCTAATACGCTATTTAGCTATCTCCTTCCCTTGCCTGTCATGTTGTTATTCAGCCCCATTTAAGTCTTTTTTGTGATTTTTTTTTTTTTTTTAATTATTATTATTATTTTATTTGTTCTGGGCCTCACATATAATGTGTTAAATCTCACTGCCTACACACACTTAATTTTTGATAATTCTCTTTAAGTTTCCTCCTATTTGTCCAATTCCTTTCTTTAAATTCCTGGGTGTTTGTTCCTCCAGGTGTTTAGGTCACTACTAAATTCTGGGGGTTTACGCTAATATTTTGAACTAAATTCTGCACAGCACTTAGAATCAAGAGATGCCTTTTCTTTTGTTAGTAGCATGACAACTGGTTCCATGAAGCAGTCGCTGCTGATGTTCAGTATTTTGTCTTGGCATCCTGTGACATTTAGTGAATAACAGAAGCCTCCCACTGTTTTTGCCTTTGCTTTTGTAACATTTCTGACTGCTTTCAGCTCAGTCACTCAACATCTGCATGTTTAAATATGACAGCTCACATATTTCTCATTATCACTGTCTTAAATGTAAAGAACGTAAATGTACTCCTTTAATGAATAGATAATGTTTTGGGATAAACTTGTCTTTTTTTAATTTTGCAGAATGAAAAATGAAATTTGTTATTTTGCTGCAGATAACAATTTCATTCTAAACTTACTTACTGGTTTCTCTGTTCTTGAATGCATATGCATGCCAATAACCAGTGGACCTCCAGTACTAGAGGATTTCTTTTCTCGGTGAAAAAGAATTTCTTTAATTCAGTAGACCTTTTCTTTTTTCCACTTTTTGGAAGGTGGCTGAAGAAAAATAGGGAATTTGTTCCATATCAGCATTTTTCTTCCTGTGATTTTTAGATCTGAGATGCTTGACTTGCAATATGAGGGATTTTTCTTAAATACCTGTTCTTGAAAGTTAGCGTAGGATATGTAGGTGAAGTTGTGTGGTTTCTTATTTGTATCTTCTCTAGCAATGGTTTGAAGATGGTTTTTATCCTCTACTTTGCCTTTGAAAAATCTAGCTGGAGACAATGGCTTTGCAATAATCTCACCGTCTCTGTAAACTGAGCAGTCAGTAATCCTGTGGATGTGCAAAAAAAAACCTGAAGGATGTTCCTTTGTACTGGAGGAGGCTCCAGTTTGAGTTTCTGGTTTAGTAGCAGGGTAAAAATATTTTCTGAACTCTGTAAATCCAGTGTGCAAGCAGTGGGGGTTCCTGCGTTAAACAGTCTGGGTTGTATTGCGGTCTTTAGAGTAGTCTTAGAAATACTAATATCGGGCAATAGTAGGTGGAAAACTGCAGAGCAAAAAGAGGTGAGCAAAAACATGTGAAAGGTGGAGCAAAGGCATGAGATAAACTATATCTGAAATTCAAGAGATAAACCAGTGCTCAAGAAGAGGGGAAAATAGAGAATGAAATAATTGACTGACTTTATTTCTCCTCTCCTATGTTTTTTTTAATTAAATGCCTTTTCTTCTAGTCGTTGTGATCTAGTGCTCTTCATTGTCACTGGCTTGAATTTGTACACTGTCTTAACTTCACTTGTGTTTTAGTGTCCTCAAATAATGCTGTTTGAAAACACTTGGGGCTTGTGAAAGGCACTTCATTGATACCTTGTGTAGTCTCTGTAGCACTTGTGGAGAAACAAGGTCTAGAAGAGGTCTCTGAGAGGTTTCTGTATGAATTATAACCTGAGGCAGGAGGAAGGCTGCTGCGGCAGAATAGCTGAATGCCGTTTGGAGGCTTCCTGTGGAAGAGCCTTCCTGGTTAACGCTGCATATTTTTCTAAGCAGTATTGTATTCAACTTTCAAAAGGGAAGAATCTTTGGTAATTGTCTGGATTCACAATAGAAGTTTAAAAGCTGAATGCAAACAATCAAATACAGAAGGAAAAATGTAGTTTTGCTTATGATTTTTTTTCTTTTTTGCTCTATCAATTCTTTAATCTCAGAGTTGCTAATAAAACAGCTACAGTGCAAAAGTTTAAAATACATGAATTGTAAACTTTTGCATCTGTAGAACTTGTATTACAAAAAAAAAGGGGCTTTACATCTCTGCAGTCAAACAATCGTTCAAGTTTCAAAAGCTGTTTTATCAAACAAAACCTTGCCCTGCATCTGAGGGTTAATTTTTTTAAGGCTCTTTTAGCATTAAACTCAACTATTGTAAGCAATGTACTATTCATTTTTTCCAGGTTTCGCTAAATGGTACACAATTTACAGACAGTTCTGTTGGATCAGAGTTCACAGGTGTTTCTCAGGTATGTGCAGCCAAATTGTATGGGTGTATATGATAGCAGAATTACTTCCTAATGAGTGTATTAAACAGTATTAAACATACTAGAGAAAATACTTCAAAAAGATTTCTATTTGAAATTTGGGACTTTGCTAACTGAAGTTAGTTTCCGATGACTTCACTATTCAAGCTTTAAAAAGCAATGAAAGCTACTATTTCTAAAGTTTTGTTGTTATAATAAGCTTGAAATTGGACATAGATGTAAAAAAAGAGCTATGCAGTTTTATGGTAATAAAGTTATTCTTGGAAATAAATCTAAATACATAGCAGAGATGCAGTTATTTCTGTTCCGGCTTGTCCTACTTCCAGCTTTCATTTATGAATGTTATATCTGAACATGTTTCAGAGAGAAAGTGAGACTGGGTGTTTTCTTGCAGAGATGCATCACACATTTTTTTGAAGCTTGACTAGTGGAAAAATATCTTGCTTTTCTCAAAATGTACACTTTGCTCTGATTATACTAAAGATATGTACAAATGTGTATGTGACCTAATTCCAAGCTCATCTAATCCAGGAAGAGTTTACTGCTGCTGTTGAAATGGTCACATGAACAGTCACTGTATTCATCAACTTTTAAATAAGAAACTGCAATTCATAGCTTCATTGCAGTATGACGGAGCCATAATGGGAATCCGAGATGCTTATGGTCTAGATTTTGTCAATGTTCTAACTGTCTATTTTGTTAGAAATAAACTGCTTAGGAATTTTCATTCTTAGCAGTTGATTTGCATCATGCTCTAGGAATCAAGTGCTTTGATTTGAACTTCAAATCTGCCATTAATACAGGCCCAGTTAGGAGATTGTTAGGGTTTTACTGAGTTTGTGAGTGGGCAAGAATTAAGATTGTTGCTCCTGCTGTATTTGCCATGGCTTTTTTAATGATCGTGGTGCAACTTTAAGCAAATTACATATCTAAGTCTTAACTTCCAGAAGTCCTTGTAGCATGCCTGGGATATGTTTGCCATGACCCTTCCCTTTGCCAAAGAGTAAGTGTCAGGTTGTCTTAACTTCTGAACTTTCACATTTTTGTCCTCTGCTTTTCCTCCTTGTTGGAATATGTCCTGCTGATGTTGTTCATGAGGATTTGCGTTCAATAGCTATAAAGATGCCATTATCATTCCAACAGAGACTTAATCTGGCTTCAAAAAAAAATATTTTAAGAAGGAAACTTTCAGGACTAAGGGGATGAGCGGCCATGGCCTCCTGCATGCAGAGTTTTTGGGCATTAATAAGATCTGCAGTTGAGTGCAGGTCAGCCAAGAGGAACGTCTAACTTGAGAAACCTGTTCGTACTTGTAGAGCTGATAAGGGGATGGTTGCAGCCTTTCAGAAGGCAGAGCAAGTCTTCCCTCATGAGAATGTTTTCTGAAAACCTGCAGTAGACACCTGGAAAAATTGTGTTCTTTTTCTTGCCTTAGTGCTTAGTTGTGAATTCTTGAAGTGGCATCAGTGAGTAAAAAGATTAGCTGTTCTTACTAAATCTATTAACTTAAATTTCTTAAATTAACTTAAATTTTTTTAAATGAACTTCTGAAAGGTAAGAAGATACTTGTGGAGATGAATTCAGTGTGTCTTTTTTTGATGTCTAGAATTTTCAGTTTTTCTTTCCATATTGCTGAGGCTGTCAGTTTTATAAATGCAAGGAACACAAAAAGCAGAGTTCATAATGCTGTGCCGTCTTTCTTCAGATGTCAGCAATAAGGAATTGATTTGTTGTTGGTGCGAAGACAAGAGAGTTAGTGAATTGTGTTATAGCTTCAACTAGTCCTTTGCCCTAAAGAACTGTTCACCTATGCTTGTGCAGATCAGCCCTACAGGATCTTTAAAGCAGTATTTTTGTTAGTATTGAGGTTGGAGCAATATCTAGAGGAATGCTTGAATGAATGACTTAAATTTTGCCTTTCCTTTGAGAAAGAATTTAACTATTTTGAGGCTTACATGGAAGATCTTGCTAATTAAGGGAAAGCTAATAGCTGTAATATAATTAAATGAATCTGTGATTCTGCCATTGCAAGATGTTTTGTTCCATTCATAATAACTTCGTTTATGTCTTGTAAAGTTGGCTTCTGCTTGGCTTGTGCTGCTTGACATGTTTTTGAGTATCAGTCTTGGTAAATAAGCAGCATCTCATGCCTGAACTGTAATTTCATGCACAGTAGCATCTTGGAAGAGGAAGTAAGTTTTGAACTGCCTCTGTCCACACCAGTTAGTAAGTCTACTTTATTCAATAGCTGATAGTGGATTTTAAGACCCTACTGATTGGTTTTATTAAAACTGAGTTAAGCTTTTATTTTGTAACAAGTTTAGCTGAAAGTGTCTTTGTTTCAGTTAGTATTCAACAAGGAGGTGACGGAGTACTTCAAAGAGCACTTTTGCTTTTTATCTCTAAGAATGATAGCAGTAAAAGGAATTGTACTACCCCTTTTTTATTTTACTTGCTAGAGTACTGCATCTAGGCAGAATTATTTTAGAGGGGAAGGCTGCAGCCCATGCTCCCTGAAAACATTACTTTTTAAATGGGAGTATATTCATAATCAGAATTGTTTGCCGTATGGATATTAACGCTGCTGTATTTGATCTTGAGGCACTCCGAAATATTAACCATTTAATGATGACTGTTAAATAAGTTGTTTTTTTTTTAAATCTCAGAATAAGTTTTTCTGGTACATATTCTGTGAATAACCAGTTACCTATCAAAACATTTTTTCTAGACACCATTTACCTTTGGCTTGGGCCAAAGGGCACCATATACAACTGGCGAGCATTGTCTTCTTTGTAGAAGTGAACGAAAAGATACTTCGCTTTCAGAGAGCGGAATGAAAAATTCTAGTAAAACAGCACTTTCCACATCTCCAAAAGCAAACAGTATGCTGCATCTTCCACTGTGGGTGTGTCCAGACTGTCGACGAACAGTCGAAAAGGAGGAAAGGCATGCAACAATAGAGCAATCTCTTGTGGTAAGTTGAAGTACTTCATCAATTCCATAGACTAAGAAGACAAGTTGTTATGGGCTGAATGCTACTTTGTGTTTTGGAACGGCTTAAACTGTAAAGGCTCAGAAATTATATTAGGAGATTTTTGAGTTGGTTTTCCTATAAGCTAAACTGAACAGGTAAATTGCTCCAAAAATGAGGAGTTCTGTTTCTGAGTTTTGGATTTTTGAGTAGATCAAGGCTTGAATTTCTTTCCTGCTGTTTTTTTTGCCTTTTCAATTTATTGGATCTCATATTTTTTTCTTTTACTCTTTACTTAAATTCTGTTTCTTCTACCCTTACCAATGCAACTTTAATCATTACATTTTTTTTTTCTATTCTCTGTTTGCTCATGTGTACTTTTCCCCTTTGAGGTAAACTGTCTGAATTTTCATTGTTCTTTCAGTAGTGTTCTTGAGTCACCTTCCTACATGTGTCTGAGTTTTTTCATCTTTTCTTTCCTGTATTTTTTTAATAAAGAAGCACAACTTTGCATAGCATGCATATAACAATGTCTTATTCTTTGTTGTAGCACTGCGAGCACTGATTTAATACAAGGTGCTAATATTTCAAGTTGTGATTATTTTCTAAACTAAGTGATAAAATATATTTTCAAATGAGAATTCAACCTCACTTAAGAGCTGTGCTCGGTGTAACAAAAAGATTTAAAAAAGTTCATTGACAGGTCCAGCAAAACCCCATTAGAGGTAAACTGTGATGCTATACTGCAGAACCAAATCTTCTGAACTGATCTGGGAAGCCATGCACTTCTGACAATTGGAAGCATTATAGATGGCATCTCCTTGTAGAGAGCTAGCAGACTGTGCACATGCCCATAGGCAAATACAAGTTTTTATTTCAGTAAACAAATCAGCGTGAAGAAAGATTGTCTTTGTATAGCATATGTTGTTAAATTCATGTTAAAAGCACAGTTAACATAGTTTTTTCTAAGTAAAATTTCAGAGTACATTACTCGTATACAACTAGGGTTTGCTGATATTCTTACTATTAATAAGGGTTAGTAAAATTAATCAAAAGCGATTACATCTAAGGGAATTATACTAGTAGTCTGATAAACATATCCTAGAGAGTTCAAAGCACAGCAAGACTTAAGCACATTATTGTTCAGTTGAGTCAAAATTTTTGACACATTTAAGCTCTGTTTCATAGAATTGTAGAATAGTTCACTGGAAGGGACCATTAAAGACCATCTAGTTCCAACCCCCCTGCCATGGGCAGGGACAACTTCCACTAGAACAAAGCCATACCCAGCGCAGGAACACCTTCCACTAGAACAAAGCCCTATCCAACCTGGCCTTGAATACTTCCAGGGAGGGGGCAGCCACGGCTTCTCTGGGCAACCTCTTCCAGTGCCTCACCACCCTCATGGTGAAGAATTTCTTCCTTATATCTAATCTAAATCTTCCCTCTTCTAGTTTAAAGCCATTGCCCCTTGTTCTGTCACTACATACTCTTGTGACAAGTCCCTCCCCAGCTTTCTTGTAGGCCTGGTTTAAGAACTGGAAGGCTGCTCTAAGGTCTCCCCGGGGCCTTCTCTTCTCCACGCTGAACAACCCCAACCCTCTCAGCCTGTCTTCACAGAAGAGGTGCTCCAGCCCCCTGATCATCTTCCTGGCCCTCTTCTGGACTTACTCCAACAGGTCCATGTCCTTCTTGTGTTGGGGGCCCCAGAGCTGAAGGCAGTACTGCAGGGGGGGTCTCACGAGAGTAGAGTAGAGCAGGAGAATCCCCTCCCTCGACCTGCTGGTCACGCTGCGGGTGATGCAGCCCAGGATACAGCTGGCTTTCTGGGCTTTGAGTGCACATTGCTGGATGATGTTGAGCTTCTTATCAACCGACATCCCCAAATCCTCCTCCTCAGGACTGCTCTCAATCCATTCTGCACCCAACCTGTATTTGTGCTTGGGATTGCCCAAGGAGGCAGGACCCTTGAACTTCGCCTTGTTGAACTTCATGAGGTTTGCACACGCCCACTTCTCAAGCCTGTCAAGGTCCCTCTGGATGGCATCCCTTCCTTCCAGCGTGTCGACCGCACCACACAGCTTGGTGTCATCGGCAA
>NW_009626927.1:36558-36810 GCF_000690535.1 Cariama cristata
CCGGCAAAGATGTTAAACAGCACCAGTCCCAATACCGATCCCTGAGGAATGCCACTCATCACCAGTCTCCACTTGGACATTGAGCCATTGACCATAACACTTTGAGTGCGAACATCCAGCCGATTCCTTGTCCACTGAGTAGTCCATACATCAAATCCATGTCTCTTCGATTTAGAGACAAGGGTGTCGTGCGGGACAGTGTCAAATGCTTTGCACAAGTCCAGGTAGATGATGTCAGTTGCTCTTCCCTTA
>NW_009626927.1:37269-45356 GCF_000690535.1 Cariama cristata
GCGTTGGGTGGTGTGGCTGGAACACTTGCCAGTGAAGACTGAGGCAAAAAAGTTCTTGAATACCTCAGCCTTCTCCATGTCCCAGGTAACTAGCTTTCCTATTTCCTTCTGGAGAGGACCCACATTTTCCCTAGTCTTCCTTTTATCACGGATGTACCTATAGAAGCTTTTCTTGTTGCCCTTGATGTCCCTGGCCAGGGATGTCCCTTGATGTCCCATGGTTCTCTATCAAGCAGCTCCCTGAAGAAGCCAAAGTCTGCTCTCCTGAAGTTCAGGGCAATGAGCTTACTGTGCAACCACCTCACTGCCCTGAGGATCTTGAACTCCACAATTTCATGGTCGCTGCAATCAAGGCTGCCTTTGAGCTTCGCGTTCCCCACTAGCCCCTCTTTGTTGTTGAGAACAAGGTCTAGCATAGCACCTCTCCTCATTGCCTCCTCTGTCACTTGGAGAAGGAAGTTATCATCAACACATTCTAGGAACCTCTTGGATTGCTTATGCTCCACTGTGTTGTCCTTCCAACAGATACTGGGGCGGTTCAAGTCTCCTGTGAGGACCAGGGCTTGTGAATGTGAGGTTGCTCTTACCTGTCTATAGACGACATTGTCCTCTCGATCATCCTGGTCAGATGTAGCAGACTCCCGCTGTAATGTCACCTGTCCCTGCCCTCCCTTTGTCCTCTCGATCATCCTGGTCAGATATAGCAGACTCCCACTGTAATGTCACCTGTCCCTGCCCTCCCTTTAATCCTGACTCATAGGATCTGGGTCAGCTCCTCATCCATCCCCAGGCAGAGCTCCATGCACTCCAACTGGTCAGTGACAGAGAGGGTGACACCCCCTCCTTGTCTCCCCTGCCTGTCCCCTGTCTATTTAATGAATTAGTACAGAAAATAAGTGTCCTGTAAGTGCAATGAAGGCAGGATTTACTTCCTAAATCTTTTGTTAAGTTACAGATACTCCAGGTAAAATAAAATTTGACAGTATTTTTTAATTTGGCAACTCTTCTTATTTAAAGAGGAATTTTTTTAAAAGCAAAAAGATTTTCCAAGTTGGGAAACTTGATTTAAAAAAGCAACTAAATGGATTAGGCAGCTAGTCAAATTAGAGAAACCAGCTGGGGGAAAAGAAAAAAACAAAACCAAAACTAGATGAGCTTGCTTAAAAAAATCGGTTAAGAGTCACTGCAGGCCAGAGTATAAGTGGTTTGCTATAGACACTCCTGCGTTCAGGTTGCTGTTGCTCTCATTACCTAGCTTGGTTTGCCCGGGCATCATCTCCAGTAGCTGGTCTTGGTGTTGGCAGGAAATGCACGCAAGTTTGTTTTGACCTGTGTCTGCATCCTCCTCCAGGATCTGGGGCGAAGCACAAAAAACCACCTTCAGTCATTCTCCTGATGTGGGAGAGGTCTCTGCCTGGTGCCTCAGAAAGCTGGTGACAACCTGGGGAGGGTGCAGAAGGGAAGCATGGTATCTTCTGGGGCTGGAGCACAGAGAAAGGAGGGGAACTGAGACCAAAATACCAGTCAACCTTGGGAGAGAGTTGCATCTGCTAGTACTGAGCAGCACTGTACATGGGAGATAGCATCCATTCCCAATGACGTCAGCTTTCTAACATCCATTACTATGGAGTAGTATGTCTGACTTGTATAAACAAAGATATTTTATGCTTTTTGCTAGAAGAGTTTGTTGAACTACAAATGTCAAACATACTGTCAAATAAAGACTGAAGAGATATTACTAGTTTATGATTAATCATGGATAATGCAAGCCTTCCTTTAGCTTAGTTCATTGTTTATGCTGGAGTACATGAAGGTAATAATTTTAACCGACATACTTTGGTTATTAGAAATGAAATTATATTTATATCATTGGTTTTCTCAGTCCATATCTTGTGTTTATTAGACTTTTTGAAGGTATATTCTTTGTGCCTGGTTGAGTGTCCTCCTAAAATACATTCAGCACTAAGAATTGTCACGTTATTTGCCTACCTATTAACATTTCAGACTTTTACCTTACAAACTGAAGGCTTACCTGTGTTTTTTCCTTTCAGAGCCAAGATTTCCTTTTGCACATGCCTCTTGGAAACAGTGGATCACAGCAGGCATCTGTAGGAGGAGGAAGAATAACTGTTGGTGCACAGACAGTGCCCACTGCAGATCTTAGTAATTCCTCTCCTTCAGAGATAGCATGCAACTGTGAGGCCTGTAATGAGCGCAGGTAAGACCTGAATTCGGACTCAACAGAATGGTGCCTGTAGTCAAACTGTCGGAAGTGTTGTAGCTTATTTGTTGGTGTATGCTTAAACTATTTAAACAGGCTATCTAACAATAACAGTAACTTATGGATAGCAGCTTTTATCCAATTTTATACTTTATTTTAGGCTTATACTTTATTTTAGGCATTTTCAGATGCATGTTGTTTTTTCTGAAGAGCATCTTAAGAATAGTAGGAATTAATACACCTATGCGATGTACAAAGAGAGAGTAATTATTTTCGCTGTTTGTCACTATTTGCAGAGAAAATTCAGCAGAGCCTGAACGTGAACCTCAGCAACTTCAAAATTACTGGTCAGAAGTAAGATACATGGTTCGGTGTATATATCGCCAAGCTGGGACCCCTTTGGCAGATGACCAAGACCAGTCTTTGGTACCAGATAAAGAAGGAATGAAAGAACTGGTGGATAGGTATAGCACTTTGGAAAATATCTATTAATTGCTAAGAGAATTTGTTTAATTAGTCTTTAAGTAGTTTGAAATATTGCTTTCTAATAGAACGTTACTTATGATCTGTAAGTCTGGTTGCTTGGAATGGCTGCCTCTCCACTAGAATGAAAAGTCAGAACACTCAGTTCTATTTCATGCAGAATTTTTAAATGCTAGATTGAATGCACGGGAAGCTATTAAATTTGTATGCTGTTTGCATTAGGAATATTAATGTATAATCATGAAAGGGTCCCAAAATCTTATTCTTCAAAAGACCTCGAGGTGATTATTATTAATAAGACACTGTTTAGTTTGAATTGCCCTACATGAAAATCTTACCTTGTCAAACTAATGTGAGTTATAATAGTGCTTGCATCTTACTGTAGTTATAACAGCTAGAAGAGACTTTTCAAAAAAAAAAGTAGTAATATTAGCTGTTGATCACTAGAAGAAGTGGACTATGAGAACTTCTTTCTCATTTCAGAAGTTGAAATCGTAGCTTTTCTAGGTGTGAAGTTGAATTTGTGCTTAATGAGATCCTCAGTTGTGGATTTTTTCCTTTTGAGAATAGTGTGGCTGTCCTTGAAGTGCTCCAGGAGGTTCGTCTCGGTTTGTCTAACTGAATGTGTGGTCAAGGAATAGTTGCTCTCCTTGGTTCTGTACATACTTCATACACTAAGGTCTGACAAACTGTAGTTCTTATGTGGAGATTCTAATTGAAGTTAAATTCTGGTGAGATAAAGAAACTTTTGAAAGATTATAATCATCTAGCATTACTCTTTATAGACTATACTCCTGAATCAGCCTTAGTAGTTAAATAAGCTTATTGCATGTCTGTTACATAAAAACTGAGTGTTTGGTTTTGAACATGAGTTGTGTACATATAGAGTAATACAGTATGCCTCCCTGTTAGTCACATTTTGTTAATTTAAGTGATAAAAATATGCAATGTAGGTTTTGAAATCAAAGATGCTTAAATGTTTCATAGTGTGTAAGTAATTAAAACTGAATCATGGCTAAAGGGTTGTTGATTTTTTTAATGCAGTTTGTCTTTACTGGAAAAAATTTGGAAATTGTAACACATACTGTGTACCTTTCTTATATACTTAGGAGCTTTGATTTCTCTAGAACTGTTTTTCACTTTTGAGAGAGATTGTTAAAATACAAAGGCAGAAACAGGATCTCAAAGAGGGAAGCCTTAAATGTCAATACAATTATTTTTCACTTGAGTTCCTTATGGTCTCCAAAGTCTGAAATAAAATTAGGAGACTGTGTTTGAGCCGACTCCAGTGTGTCCAATCTGTGGTGCTAATGCTGTGCAAAACTTTTTAAGAAAGCTAGTCAATGTAGGTATTGAAAGTGTAAAAACAAAACGCATACACACAAACAAAACCCAAACAAACTGTGTAGGTAGCATGCCAAAAATCACACTGTGGCCAAATAAATCTGTGTTTTAAAAGGCAGAAATTCCATGCTCAGCTCTGTTAGACACAGCTGGCAGGAAATGGACTGTCTGGTGGTCTTACTTGAAAATAAGCGGTGGTGCCACTTACTTAAGTAGTAGTGTTCCTATTGTACGTTGGAGCACTTTACGGCAATATGATAGTACTCTGTTTTGTGAGTAATGAGGGAAGAGCAGGGACTAGATAGCAGCAGACTTTTATTCATCTAACTCTTAAGTACTTAGCCCCTTTCTTCCCTACCTCTCTGCTGTAAAAAACCTGAGCAAAGTGCTTAAACTCCATGCACAAGACTTTAAATAGTATGATTTCACTCTAAAGTGCTTCAAAGCAGCCCTCGTGTTCAGTTTTCTTCTGTGTGAGGTGGTTCAAATCCATGTCTTACTTCCAGGAGAGTATCAGACCTAGCTAGCCGTATGCTGTCCTTAGCAGGAAGCCCTGACCTTCTTTGAAGCTGTGTCTCACAGTGACAAGTCTTGCAGGTATTGAGCAGCTGAATACAGTGCATGGAGGGCAGTAGGGTTCTGGAGCTTCCCTTGAATAAATGAGTCCAAAATTCTAGTCCTTATTCTAGATTTAAAAAAAAAAAAAAAAATACACCAATTGTTTGTACTGATTGCAGCTTAGGCAGTACCACAGTAGAGCACCCTAAGTCATGTTCCTTGAAGGACGTTCTTTATGGCCCTGTGAATCACATACCTCTGCTATGCAGTGGTGCAGCTTTAATAAAAGGTGCAAAAAATGTCCTTGTACAGAAAATCTGCAGCTAGGGTTAAGAAATTATCAGTGAAGGTGAGAAGGAGATTCATGAGTCTTAAAAGCTTAGTAATTCTATGAAATGTCTTCTTTCAATTCAGCTCAACAGAAGACTCCCCCAAAGCAGTCACTGAGTCCAGTCTGGTTAGTATGTATTTAGGCATGTTCTGGCTGCCCAACAGGTCAAGCTCCTTCAATGGCTTGAAGTAAATAAAGGCCTGTCCTTCTACAGGATGTTAATTGGGCCTAGATCTCGCTGGTCCGGCTGGGACATTTATTAGGGCTGTAGATAAGAACATGGAGAAGTTGTAAAGAAGCTTGTCTGAAGAGTCTAGGTGTCTGTAGGGTTATATGCAAATTGAGTGAAGATCTTTTAGCTCACAAATTGAAGTGGAATACTGAAGTCCTAAATCAGTTTGTTCCTTGGGTGTGCAAACATCCTAGTCCTAAAGCTACACAGGAGCTCAACTCCACAGTGTAAAAGTAGGCAACTGAACTGTCTTCTCCCAGATTTAAGGTAATTCTGTATACCCTAACCATTGGGTTTTTTTAGATGACAGTGATGGTAACTCGTAAATATTTTTAGGAAAGTAAAAATTGTTGATTACATGCATTTATTTTTTTTTATCACAAATATTCTAAAAATACAGGCTTTGTGAGAGAGATCCGTATCAGCTTTACCAACGGTTGGAACAGCAAGCTAGAGAGTATGTGCTTGAAATGAAGGTTCGTCTGCTCAGACACTTGTCACTGGGATCTAAAGTTGCATCAACATTAGCAATACAAGGGCCACCACAGGCACATCAGTTCATCTCACTCCTACTTGAAGAATACAGTGCACTCTGTCAGGCAGCATGTACAATCAGCGCCTTTCTAGTTACTCTGGTAAGACTGAAAAAATAACCTATATGCTTCTGTTTGCTAGGGGTAATGCTAGCTGAGCTGTTCTGGGCTCTTTCAGGTGTCTTCTGTGGTTTGTAAAATGTAAGATTTTTTTGTGTGTGCATGCTTGGAGACAGGGATATTCTGAAAATACAAAATTAATTATTCAGCAATGTAGATTAGGCATCTCTTAGAGTGAATTGATGAAATTACCTTTTGTTTGTAAAGAAAAAGGTGGGATGCTGTTTGTGACAGTCTGAAACTAATGTTTAAGCAGATCTACAAAATTTTAGATAATGCCTTTGAAATGTGGGAAACACTTCTCTGTTAATCTTTAATGGTCTGTTGACAGCCGTGTTTAAAGGACACAAACTTCTGTGAGTAGCACTAACTTAAGATTGTTTCAATATTCAGTTTTTCACTTATAAGCAAGAATGGCTACTTGAAAAGATGGTCTCTTGCCTCAGAATTAAGGTGCTATGTTGTTTATTGTTTCTAAAGTTCTTGTTCTTTCTTTAAATGCTTTTTTTGTCAACTGATCATGATGTTAGACTTGGGATTATATTGTCAGGTAGAAAATAAGCAATAGCCTTAAAAATCTCCTCTTGAGTAACTGTCCATCATGAGTGAGTAATACGGTAAACAAAGTCTGTAATGCTGTTTGTTTAAGGACTGAGAAGGTTATTAATCCTGTCTTGTTAATAATCCTTTCCTGTACATCCTTTGTAATGTCCTTATCCTGTACATCTCTTTTCTTGTGTAAACTTTGCGCAAGCCAAAAAAAAAGTGGATGAACTGGTAAATTTGGGGTTTATTGCCAATTAGCTGAAAGTGACTGTCTAGTTATATAAAAAGAAGAAAAGAATAGGCAGTAACAAGACTGTGATGGCCACAGGTGAGAAGGATATAAAATGGAGTGGAAAGCAGAGTGTCATTACTGAGGTAGGGCTGTTAGTAAAGTTGAATTGGCAAAGCAGGAGGATGTTTCTATTAAGCAACTTGAGCATATCTGATGCTGTTTTCTGTTGTCAGTGCTCTGTATTTGCTGTTGTCTGTATTGTTTCCCCCAGCTTTATCACTTAGGTACAGACGTGAGGTCACTGCCATCTCCAGTTTATTGGCTGCTTTTAATGGTGAAGTTTCTAATAAGGTGCTTGGGAGAAGATTGCTCTTCAGGTTCATCTGTATTGGAACTTAGAAATTTGTTCAGCTGAAAAGCAGATGCATTACAGTCCGAATGTTAGCTTTCTCAAAGTAGATCCGCCAGTAATGAACCCATTAGTGCCAGAATTGCATACTGATCAGAAAATAATATTTTAATATTTTTCCCCGTGGTTATTATTGTGAACTAGTGGTCATGAAAACTTGGTCATGAAAAGTAAAATAAAATTCCTGTTCTCTTTTAAAAAACAAAGCATAAGAAAACACAAAATACCCCACCCTTCTCTTGTCTTTTTCCTTCTGCAACCCAGTAAGTACTGAAAACTTCTTTCTACTAAGCTGTGACATTCAGAAACTGAGGTGTGAGAATGTAGGATACTGCCTCTTATCATACATTTCTTAGATTTATTAAATAACCTTTTTATTAAATGGAGTAGTATGTCACAGCTTTTAGTACAGCTAGTACGGTCACTAGTCTTTTCAGCTTGCATGGTTACTTTCTCTCAAGATACCAATGCACTACGGAAGAAGCAATCTTTTCAGGTGAAATACATAAAAGACAGTCAAGATCTCTAAACTTAGAGATCCTTTTAAAGGTAAAACCTTTGCAGGTAGCATGCTGTACAAAGGCATATAATGTCTTGAACCTTCACCTGTGATGAATTAATTTCTCAATGAAATTACGGACAGTTGTCCTTGCTTTCGAAGGAATCCAGCTAACTAGTGAAGATCAAGAGCAGGAACTAAAGCCTTGTGCCCCATCAGGGAATGACAGGTTATACTGAGAGCAAGCTGGAGGGACTGTGGTCAGTACAGAAGAGCCCTCAAGTACACAGTATAGCAAGCTAGAAGGGAAAACTTAACCTGCTGTTTCTTTGTGAGAAATATACCCTATGCAATCTGATATACAAGATTTTGTAGATAAGTCTTGACTGTTTTGTTCACAGCATAATATGGAAATTGCTTAGGAAATGAACCTTTCTCAGTGATGACCCTTGAGAAATTATTAGCAATTTATAGAAATTTTAAATATTTTTAAGATATAATATTCAAAGTGAAAGGGTACATGTGCCTTGTGCAACTCGAAGAAAAAAAAAGCCCACCCCCACACCCGCAAAAAAGACC
>NW_009626927.1:45387-111852 GCF_000690535.1 Cariama cristata
CCCCCCCAAAACCGCAAAAATCCCCAGCCAAACCAAACAACCCCCCCCGGCTTCTGAAATAATAATAAAACTTCAAACTTTATTCTGTTTATGAATACTGGTAAGTCTTGTGTTTAGGTCTGAGATAAGTGTGTATTTGTTTTTTAACCCACTATGCTTAACAAAACTTTGAAATTCCAGAGTATTCTGGTATTTCTGGGTACTTGAGGTTATAGTGGATAGGGCTGTCTTGCTGATCTGATAGCCAGAACACTTGAATTTAATTTTGCTGTGTGTGGGAGTCCTAGTATAGAAAACCTGCATACTACTGGTTATATGTGGGAAAATTTACTGACTTGAAAAAATATTTTACCTGTCTTTGATTCTTATGTTTTTATAATAATAGTTTTAAGTTTTAGTCCTTGAAATTACATACAGTTATGTGTTAAATAACCTCAAATAAAAAAATACTCTGCTTGCTAGACAAGGAAGCTGTTGGTCTTTTGTCTGTTTAGAAAACTTCATTTTTGAAGCTGCATTTGGAGAGAACTGTTTACTTGATTTATGTCGGTTTTGAATAAAGATTATAGCTTACCATCATATATGTGTCTGTCACTAGGTAGGTTCAAAGAACTGAAAAATAATCAGAGGTAGACAATTGTTTGATGAGAAAACCTGAGAATGACTGGTTCAATTCATAAAATACATCTTTCAGTGCAGAAATAAATGGAAGCGTTCAACAACATAGTCTGATATTTGGGGGTTGGGGTGGGGGTATTGTGGGTTTTTTTCCCAATCCATGACAATTTAGGAAAACAAAGAATGAAGCTATGGGTTTTTAAGTCATTAAAGAATTACTTAAATTCTGAGTTTCTGGGTATTAAAACTGGGTAATATCTGAGCTGGATAATCTGCCTTGTAGGTTGGAAACTAGATTTTTTTTTTTATTTTTTTTTTATTTTTTAAATTCTTGCCTTGGACAGAAATTTTTGTTTGTTTTCCTAACCCTGGCTTATTTCTGGTTGTTTTTTTCCTTATAGGAAAATGAACATTTGAAGAAATTTCAGGTGACATGGGAATTGCACAATAAGCATCTGTTTGAAAACCTGGTATTTTCTGAGCCACTCTTGCAGAATAGCTTGCCAACATTGGTGTCACAGCTAAGGTAGAGTTTAACTTTTCTTTCGTAATTTAAAGGAGAAGTGAAAACCCACATTTGCAATCACAGCGTTTAAAAAAATTCTCTGCTGTGTCTACAGTAGGTAAAAATCCTTGTTGGTCTGTCTTGAAAACAGTACTGTTGATCGAGCAGGCTGCTGTCATAACTTGCTTGTCAGAAGAATTACTACCGTAATCTGTTTACTTGTAGGTTAACTAGTAAAATGACAGCATCCTATGAAAATGCTGATGGTATGACTGAATAGTACTGTTTTCACTTGTCATCAGGCATTGGTACTGTCTCTACAGCTCTACAAGTCAATTCAGTGTCTTCATTTTTCCCACAGTGCAGAATTAAGTTGGAGTTTTAAGCAGTTTTTTCATTGGAGAAAGCGAAAGAAACAAAGTCGCTTGCTATACACTTGTAGGTCTGATGGCATATTGCCTTTCCTGGGGCTTTAGAATGTATATTTTGTTAGCAAAGTTGCTCTGCTTATAATCTGTGTACCTGCGAAGTGTTTGGATTTTTTAGGGAAGAAGTATTAATTCACAGAAATTTTATTCTTTATCCTAAGTCCAACCATTTCTAAAGTACAGTCATGGATGGTTCATGTTGACACCTCAGTCTCATTTCAGATGAAGAACGATTTTATGCTCTGTGTACATACGTTTTAAAGGTATTGTCCTGGGTATTTTTTCATAGTAAAAGAGCAGTTTGATCTAAGTCTGTCACAAGAGATGTTGCTCACAGTGAATAAAGAAATTTCTGATGAGTTCTCCTTTTGTTAGTAGATACTAGAAAGGAAAGGAAAAAAGGCAAGAAAGCTTAGTTGTCAATGGGCTTAGCAAGAAGTCTAAGGTCCCTCAGAATAACTTGTCTAATTGGTTTACATGAAACTGGATTGGTACTGAAAGCCTTTTTTCTTCCCCCCACCTTTCCTCTCTAGGCAGGTAATTCTGTTGCTATGTTCAATAACATGTTCAGTCGCATATTTTCCCAGTGATCTGTATTTGACTACCCAGTACCACTGGCACTGTGTCCCTCAGTCATCTCCATGCTTTCTGACAAGGCTTCTCTGCATCCTTTCTCCAGCAATCCAGCCTATATCAAGACTGTTTATATTGCCCTTGTCTTCAGAGCTGAGACTGGTCTTAGTGAAGCTTATGGTCATTTCTTAACAAATACATTGAGTCGTTTTCATTTACCTGTTGTTCTCAAGTGCTACTGCAATTGAAGTCTGAGCAACAGAAAGATGTTTCTCTGCAGAACTTCACTGTAGTGACAGCTACCTTCAGGGCTTAAATATGATGAAGTCAGAATCTCTTCCTGCAGCAGTTTCTTTTCCAGTACATCTGTGTTCGCTAGATAGTTTTAAGGGTGTTTCACATAAACTATAGTTTTGCCTAGATTGATTCACATGAGCATTTTTGAAAGGAGCGGTTCAGCACAAGCTTCCTGTTCCATGGTTTCTAGTTTATATAGCGTTATGTCTTATATTTCTTTGGTAAACATAGATTACGTCTGTTTTCATGGACTCCCAGGATTTTACTGCTGAGTTCTCTGGGTCTTGAAGTAAAAGAATTAGGTAGCCTTCCTTGAGAAATTTTTCTGGAAGATAATCTGCCTCCCATTGGGAATTGGTGGAGGAATGTTCCATCAGAGAGGCCTTACATGGAGAAGCAGAGGTCAGCCTAGTCCCCTAATTGTTTGGTCTGTAGAGAATCATTTGCCAGAGTTTCTTTTATATAAGAGCATTAGCCTCATTGTTTTCTCTTCCTGAAAAAGAAAGGTGAAATAGTATTTTGGCATCTCAGCTTCACTTAGATTTTGGGTGTTCACCCTTTCTCTCATTCATTATTTAAATCACTGAATCTTCTGTGTATCTCTGACTTTTTCAAAATATTGGCTGTGCTGTGATTAGTTCAAAGGACACTTATCAGGTGTCAGACTAGAAAAGATGTTCACTTAGGGATGTTTAAACATAGCAGCCATCTGGGGATGGAGGTTACTAGCTGATACAAGATCAGCTGTGTCAGTATTTCACAGGACTGATCATCTATTCATGGTAAACTACCAGGATCTTAATGTCTTGTATCATGTTCTGCTATGCAGTCAATACCTCTGGTTTGTTTAGGAGGCACACTCAGTTGTACAATCTGCAGACCAGCTGTAAGAGCTGTCCATATGCTTATCTAGAGTTAATTAATCAGCAGAGCTTCTAGATCAGACACAGCATTTCATAAGGCTGTATTTTTCATAATCAGTATTTAAGGAAATCCAGTCCTTTCATAGGTGACTGGTACTTTCTGATGAAGGTGTCTATATGAAAGGTTTCTTAGAGGTTAAATATCTTTCTTGGGTTAAGATGCTTTTGATTACATGCAACCACTGACATGCCTCCTACATTCAACCGACTACCTGAAAGGAGGTTGTAGCGAGGTGGCAGTTCATCTCTTGTCCCTGGTAACTAGCAATGGGACAAGAGGAAATGGCCTCAGGTTGTGCCAGGGGAGGCTCAGGTAGGATATTAGTAAGAACTTCTTCACTGTAAGAGTCATTAAGCATTGGAACAGGCTCCCCAGGGAGGTGGTGGACTCACCATCCCTGGAGGTGTTCAAAAAATGTTTAGATGTGTTGCTTCAAGACATGGTTTAGTGGGCAAGGTGGTGTTGGGTAGATCGTTGGACTTGATGATCTTTGAGGTCTCTTCCAACCGTTATGATTCTATGACTGCTTTGTTGGGGTTTGGTAATGAAGTAACTCACTGATACCTGTGGCTTTTCTGTCCTCTTTGCTTTCCCTGTATGGGATGGGACAGTGTTCAGGGTATATGCACAGCTTCAATTAAATGCTGTTGGCCAAAAAATTCTGGGTTCTTGATCAAGATATGCAGGCATACAGTAGGATCTATGTCAACAGGTATGCCTTGGAAGATTCAGTTACTGGAAAATAAGCAATTCTTGTTAAGTTTTATGTATGTGTGATGCTTTTTATTACCTTTTTCTACTGCAGTCCAGGAATATATTCCACTTCTGTCTACAGGACTGAAATATTACTTTGGTGCTTTATACTTGCCTTGGGTGAAAGTGTATTTACTAGTAGCATGTTAACCTTTACTCAAGAGTCACAATAAAAATTGAAAGTGTAAATGCTACTGCATTGCTAATCTAAGTTTTAAAAAATGAAGTTCTTACACTCTCAAGTTAGAAGGAAATTTTAAGAAGGTTTTGTGCACAATTGGTTTTTAAAAGAATAGTACTACTCAGCAGCAGTTATGAGAACAAATTCTTGACTTCTGTACAGTAAGAATCAGAATTTCACATAATTACACAATACCAGAAACACAGGCTTCAAGAAAAGTAGTAAATTGTGATCTAGTAACAGGAATTGACAGTGTCTGCACTGATGGTGAGAAAGTGTTGTATCCTAAAGTCACCTTATCCTTTGAAGCTGCCTTCTGTACTCTACCAAGCGTGGACTTCCCAAGTTTTTAATGCGCAGAATTACTTATGCACCCTTCTAAAGTGGTTGTGTTGCAGTGGTTCTGGGCAAAAGCAACAAAGTGAAACAAATTTGAATTTATTGTCAAAGTTGTGCTAACAGCTGTAATTTAATGCTTACTGAGTTGTCTGTTTGCTCAGCTCTTCATCGTATTTAATTGCTATGTTAACATTAAGGGCTCAGTTCTTTGCCAGATGATAGGCAGGACTATGTAGTTCTTAGGTTGGGTTGGCATCCTGTTGCAATGGAAATCTTTAACAAACCTCCCTGAAATGCTGAAACTGGGCTTAAATATCAAGTTTTGAGATACTTGGATTTTGGTTTTTGGTACTGGCTTTGACTCAGCACACAACCTCTGTGCCTAATTAACTAACAACCAGTTTCCTCTTAATTACGGAGTAGGAGAAATGTTGAAAAGCTTAGGTTTATTTGCGTCAATTTACAGGTCATTACAATTCAATGTGCTTTAAACACACATTATCGAATAGAATTTTGTCTTTATTTCTGAAGTCAAGATTTCTAGAGTTTGCTTACTTACTTAAGAATCATTGTGATGATGCACTCTGATAGTGGGGTTTTTTTGGTGTTTTTTTGTTTTGTTTTTTTTTAAAGGAATTTACTATACAAAAATGTAGTAGTAAAGAAAGGGAGGTAAATCTGTCTCCTATTTCTGGGGCTCTTTTACAGAGACAGTCATCAGTGAATGGCATAACCAAATTCTGAACTTGATGCCGCTCAAGTGATAGTAGGTAGCTGCATGCAACCAAATTATCTCACTTGCCTCATTCTACAGCACTTTTCCCAGCTGGAACTCCAACTCGTCTAGTAATCTTTTTAGCATTGATCATGAGAGTTCTGATTAACAAGCTTCTGGCTTTATTTTTACTATGTAGTTCTTCAGTAAATAGTCAACATGTATATTTAGCCCATATAATTTGGAAAGATAAATACATCAAGCAACAAGATTTGAATAAATACAGCTCAGTAGGTTTGACATCTGGTTGCTCGTGGGAAAGAGGCTGTAGAAATGTTGCACCTCCCACATTCTTGCTATTGTTGGTTACAGAACATTGGAACAAGCAGTTGTTGGATATTTTTTGAAAAATGGCTAAAAATACTCAGCTTTGGGATACAAGCAGCTATGTGGGCCTAGGTGTATTAGTAACTGCACTTTAACAACACTTCTTTTGGCTGGCGGAACTTAAAAACGTGATTTTTCAGTGAAATGTCTCTTCTATAATAAGTGCTATTTGAACTTTTAGGCTTGGAACAACACACGATTCCTGTAGTGAAGATATGTATAGTACCTTGCTACAAAGGTATCATCAGCTGGAACAGGAAATGGGTCAAGTTGCTGAAGCATGGCTTGAATGCCAGAAAAGAATAGATGATTATGTTGATGAACAGGTAAGAATCGTGTAAATGATCTCAAGACGGATTACATAGGGAGCAGCCCATGCAAGCCTGCGCCTCCAGTGAAGAGTTTCTTTGGTATTTTTATCCAGAGCTTTGAAGCAATAAAATGTAGCTTTTTTCATTGATGTCAGTTTTTCAGAATAGAAGAACACACTAACATACCAATATGTAATGGTGATTGTACAGAAACATCTTCAAATTGTTGAAGCAGATTGTTGTGCCGTTGTTTAGAGAGGATCTTTGAACGTTTTTGAATGACTTTAGCCTGTAAATTAACCATAGCAGAGTAATCTGAAACTTTCTTTTGTAGATGTCACTAGGAAAAAAAAACACAAAGCCAAAAACCAAACAAAAAACACCCACCCCACAAAACCCCCTAAGCTTCCAAAATAATAGATGCACTAAATGAAATTCAGAGGAAGAGATTGCTTTTAAAAACTATTGCATATTTCATAGTGTAATGATGACCTTTGTACAGCTGTCAAAACTGTAACTCCAGTCTCACTACATAAATATTTGAGACCTCTGAAGTTATCCTTTTTTTAATTAAGTATATGTTCTGATAGCTGTTCTTCTGAGTTTGTACTACGTTTGAGAAAATAATTATATTGTTGTGCTGACTCCTACATTGTCAAGAGCTTAATTTTTTGAAAAATAGCTGTTTATTTTGCAAGTGGTTATTCATACTCTTCCAAAACTGCTCATGTGCTTTTTGTCTCATGTTCAAAGAACTTGAATTTTTTTGAAACACCTTAGGATAAGGCTTTGAATACTGTTTAGTTCAATCTTAAGTCTACCGGAAGGGAGAATATGTCTTCAAATAACTGAAGATACAGAATTTTATAGAATTTTTCCTCTATTTTGAAGTTTATGAGCATTAGGAATATGGAGATCCAATTTGAGATCTAGTAATGCTATGTTACACCTATAGATATCAAACATATTTTAAATCTTATAGTACACTGTAAGTGTCCTTCAGAAGCTGTTCCCTGTGATGAAGATTTAAGTGAACTTTTGCCATTAATTTAGTACCTTCAAGATGGAGATAGGACATAGCTAATTTTATTTTTTAGAGATTGCTCTGTATTTGAGGTCTGCATCTGTGAGCTATCAGTTACAAAGTTCTCTTGGTCTGGCTGCTTTTGTGCACCTAAGTATTTGGTTGTAGCTCAGTAAAATTTCATCATGTCACATTTTGTGCTACTAGAAGTAATTTTCCCCATGATGTCAGGGTGTTGTGGCTGTCTGATACTGCCTCTTCGGTAAGAAAGGGAACCCAGTTCACTTCTTATCATTCACTTATTTTTCCAAAAGATGGAGTTTCTGTAGAGTCACATTCACGTCAGGTTCCTGACTGGTTGACCTGCACCACTTAAAAATCAGCTCTTAACTGATCTTTCTGCATTTCTCTGTATCAAGTGACCATGCAACTGCTGCAAGTACTGTCTTATAGCATTTTTTTAGCTGCTTGGTGAAGCTTGTATCCTGATACAAACACAAACCCTTCTTCCATTTGGGGAAACTTATTATGATGTCTTCTTATTTCCTAATGACCAAAAAAAACCTGCAAGGGTGGTGTATAGGTGAAACAATTCTAAAACTTAAACCAGCAATTTTTAAAGGAGATACTGATATTTATATTGGTATTTATATATAGAAAAAACAGTTTCCCAATCGTGTCTTAAATCCTCTGTTGGTGATAACCTGTGGTTTTACTGCCTTGATCAAAAATACATCATTCAGTATGACCATCTTACCTGAATTTACAGTGATATTGATGTCAACAAGGTACAAATCTGAAAGCCCAGCTACTATGGAAACTGTCGATCTTAACAGTGAATGTATGTTCACTGTTTGCTGCCTCTTGACTTAACAAAACTCTGAGATTTTATTGCTAGTGTATCAAAGGTTAGAACTCAGACCATCACAGAGGAAAACTTAAGAATGGTCCTCATTTATCTACTGTGGAATTATGCTGACACCCTGTCTAAAATTTTGGGTAGAAATGATTAATGGACTTTCTACTACGGTAGGTTATGTTACTTGGGAAAAAAAGTGAATAGCTTTTGTAAACAATACAAGGACTTTATTTTTTTTAAGACTGTGTGAGACAACTGTGTCGTGCACAGACATGTAACTTAATACACTGCTGTACCGTGTGTGTATGCTGTAATAAAATTTGGAATAAGGATTCGTTCATATCAGTGCCTGTATTCATCACATGTTAAAATCTGAGGAAGGTGTTTAGGGGATCAGGAGTACAGGAGAGTTTAACGGTATGCAGCCTGTAACTCCAGATCCTGTTTTCCTTAGCCAATTTAGACTACGTTTTACTCAGGAGGTCCTAAATATATCTAGATCATTTCCCTAAGTAATGGCTAGATACTCATACGTACTTTGTGTGAAAGTGTTTCCTTTTTTTTTTTTTACCACTGGCTCCATACAACAGTGCCTTCGAACAGCTCTACAAGAGCCCAGGGAGAGCTACTTGATTGTCTCGCCATGTTCATGTGTGATTTATACAGTCCTGATCAAATTAATAGAAAAAATAGTATTGTATGGGCATAACTGTTTTTTGTCTTTATGGCAGCTGTATAAATAATTGAAACACTCACTATTTTGGGGTGATAAGAGGGAATTATTTTTATTATTTCTAGCGAAACAGCCTAGGAAAATAGATTAGATTCACAGGTGGAATTTGGGATGCTGAAATGTGCTATTCACATTTGATAGAGAGTTTAAAATTTGGAAGCAACAAGTGTCCTGTGGTGTATGTATGAACATTAGAGTTCTCACAGGTGATCTAGTGGTATGTGTCAGTTCTGACCAAAGTGCTGGCTTTGTTTCATGATTAAATCTCTTTCAGAATGAAGAAACACTTGTTCACCTGCCTGTCTCACTTTACCATGTCTTGTCTGATGGATCTCAAATACTTTTTAGTCTCAATTAAACAGGGAGGAAGGAAGAGGGTGGTACTGGACCTCTCTTCTCCATTGGGCAGCAGTGGTAGCATATTCATTGCAGATATGCAAGACTGAAGTGTAAATTTTTCCTTCTGATGGCATTTGAATTTATCTCCCGCTGCCTTGCAGAATTCTTGGACACGAATCATGTGGTTTGTGTTGCAGCTGCTTTGCTCTGCTGAAATAAATGTTCATTGGGGACAAGAAAGAGGGGAGAGAAGTGATTTCCTATTATTTATGGATTAATAACTTAAGATACTTGCAGACATGGGGTATTGGAAAGGCTGTTAAGTTGGAAGTAGGAAAACTTTAGCTTCCCATTAATACTCAAGAGTACCAAGACTTAAACCATGCTGTTTCCTTTGGCAGTTTCTTGGCAGGCTTGAGTAGGCAGCTCCCAGTTAATGCACTGGCTGTTTTAAACATCATTCTTTGGCATTAAAGTCTTCTCTCCAAATATATAGCAAATGTAGGTGCCTGTCTCTGATGATGAGGGTTCAGCTAGGTGGCAGGGCACCTAAACCAGTGAGTGTTGCTGTGTTTAAATATAGCTGAAGGTTTCTCAGAAGCTGATAGTACAGCCAGGATGAAATTTCTGATGTTCTTGACTGCAGGCTCTGCAGTACCTTTTAGTGCATCTAAGAAATGTTACTAATGGTTCAAGAATATTTCATGCATGCTATTTGTTTAAAAAAAAACCCCACACATGCAGACGATAAACTAATTTTTCGGTGTTAATGTAAACTCACTGCAGCAAGGGAAATCAAAATCCAGCCGCATGTAATTCTAATTACTACTGTGATTGTTTCAGGAGTTGATTAGGCAAAACTTTACCATAGTTAATACGATTTCAAATCCCTGGCTTAGAATTTAATTTTCCCAAGTTAAGTAATGATAATAGCAATAATACACTGAAGATAATAGTAAGACGTCAAACTTTTGATCAAATATGAATTTCTGGAGGCATGCTTTTGAAGAAAAAATAAGATTGCTAGTGGTATAACGTACTGGACTTTGGCTCACTAACATCTTTATGAAGCAATCTGTTGCATTGTATAAGGTGGTAGATGTTGGGTTTTTTTTTAGTTAATTAGGTAAATGAAAAAAAGAAATGTCAAATATAACCTAGGTAGCACTACTTCATCAGTGAGGAAAAACGACTCTTAAAATGTTGTAAGATACGACAGGAGAAGCTTTTTCCTGCATTTTGTTGTGTTAAAATTCGTGGAAGCTTTTGCGTTCTCTGAGTGAAATTATTTACTAAATCAGAAAAATATCATTTGTGTACAAAAAGTTATGGGCTCTATGTGCATTTATGGTGATGTGATTCAGGGATGAGTAATTACAAAATATTTTTTCCAGCCTTCGCTAAATCATGGGCATGAAGTATGTTGATGAATAAAAATGGTAAATAGTGTTAGTCTAGGTCACTGCTACTAATTTTTTTCGGCTTTTTGATTCAGTGGTTAGTTTCACATGTGGTACATAAGAGTTTGCACTTGAGCCTGTGTTGAGGCCTTGCCAAAAGTCCTGTATCTCTAGATTTTAATGGATTTTAGTGTATCTGAGATGTTGAGGATTTAATGCCAAGCACATTTTATTGAAAATACTTTGAAAATATTTAATGAAAAAAAATATTAACATAAGGAATAACAGTGGGAAAATCTGACTGAAAAATAGCGTAAGTGAATATAAAATCATATGTTTAAGTGACTCAAATCAAGTGATTAGCAAATAAAATATGCTTCATATTGACTAAGCGTGCAAATACTTTCAAAATAGTATAGACAAGCTAACTTTAATGAAACTAATAGACCAATTGACAACAGCATAGGTTTCTATGATTAAATCAATGAGTTTTCCTTAAATTCTGTTTTAGATGGCAATGAAAACAAAACAACGCATGCTAAAGGAAGACTGGGAATTTTTTAAACAGAGGCGTTTTATTGAAGAGCAGGTAGGATTTTTTTTTTATACCATACTAGTTATACTAATGCTTCATGTATATTTATAAGATGCAAACATATGAGTGTAGTATATTGTACTAGTTCTATGTGATCTAATTCTGCAGGCATTAAATTTGGTCAGCTAAAATACAGAAAAGCAAGATCCAAGAAGAGTATGTAATAGTATGTAATCTCAGTTACTAGAAGGTAAAAACATAAACACCATAGTCTTAGGATTGAAAACCAGGTGTTAACATTTTTTTTATACAATAAAGGGGGAATTTTTGATGCCTTAGAGTGGGATCCAAAACAGCCAATACATTGAGCATGGAGCTGCCTTGATGTATGTGATAGGGAATATTGTGTTGAGGAGTTTTAACAAATTCCCTTGTGTGCAGAGCTGGGGAGTGTGAGCCATGGTAGCAGGGCAGATGATTGCATCTGTTATGGCTCTGGAGATGACTCCTAGATCTGTTTTGTGGAGAAAAGGCTGAGCAGAACTATCTGCCTCTTTTAAGCTGTAGCCAGAGAGGCGCCAGTAGAAGTTCCTACCTTATTGTAAAACTATCTGCTGTTTAATTCACAGTACTCTCTTCTGTAGCTTAGAAGTGTTCAAGTATGTATCATGCTTTCCGTAAGAGTACAGTGTGACTCAGCTAGAGTCGAGACTGAATGGGGAACCTCTCTGTTCCTGTACCACTGTGCAGAAAGAAATGCTAGTCATGAGCCAGAGAAAGAGAGAGTATGACAGTACATTTTAATAAACTTAAACTTAGGCTTAAATTGGCCATGTCTCAAAGCAGTCATCAGTAAGTACTTTTTCTTATAAGGAACATAAGCCTGTGTTAACCATGTCTTTAGAACATCTGGTATACAGGGCTCCTCAGAGGACTTGAGGAAGAATCCTCTTTTTCCTTCATCCTAATTGGGCTTAAGTGAGCTGTAAGCCCATGGCTTCTTAAGTAAGGATCAGGTCTGGGCATCTATAGAAGTGGAGGCTTAGGCACATCCTTGTTTAACCTAAGGTTTGTAGGTATCTAATGAAGTTAGGTGCTTTCAGGATTAGGCCTCTGCCAGGTGGAGGTTATTTGGAATGTGATTTTTTTCACTAATGCAGTCAAGTCCTGTTTCGGGCACCTACTTCATTCCTTGAATCTATCCCTTTGTGGCTACAGAATTAGTCCTAATTCTTTTTTGCAAGTGAAGTGTGAGTTTGCATTCTCTCTCCATTTGCCAGCAGTGTCGTTTTGTGCATACCATGAAACAGGACAAGAACTGCTCAAGTTCAGAGTGCATCAGCAGAAATACCATGCAAGATGCACATACAAATGAGTCAAGGAGATGGGTTTCGCTACTTTGCTATTTCTTAGTAGAAACATACTTTCTTTGAAGAGTTTCAGTGCCAAATGTTTGTTGTTTGTAACTTTAAACTTCTTCCTTTTTCATTCATAATCAAACCACCACTTTCATGAAATTATTCAGGATTACTTTGCTTTTAAAATATTTTACCCAAAGAACCCATTTTGATTAAGTAATTTATTAATTGTGATGTACCATTGAATTGTTAATGGAAATACTTGCACTGCTAAAACACTGCCTTTATGATTTACTTCAGCTTAATAACAAGAAAGCACTAGCTGGGGAGAACAACTTCACAGACACAATGAGACACATGCTGTCATCACGTTTGAGCATGCCTGACTGTCCCAACTGTAATTATAGAAGAAGGTGAGCTGATGTTTTTAATATGAAATAATAATAAATCATTAATTTCTTGTTCGAGGAAAAAAGAAGTACATTATTGGAACGAAGAGTGTGGTTATTTTAAATGAATACTTCTTAAAGTTGTAAAAATCTGTAATCTTAATTCTTGAACAGATGTACTTGTGATGACTGCAGTCTTTCACACATTTTAACATGTGGCATCATGGATTCTCCTATAACGGATGATATCCACATTAACCAGTTACCACTACAAATTGATTCTGCTCCGGATTATCTATCTGAGATCCGCCCACCCAGTATGTCTTCAGCAAGTTCAGGATCAGGTTCCAGCTCACCTATTACAATTCAGCAACATCCCAGATTGATCCTCGCAGACAATGGTTCTGCACCAACATTGTAAGTTCTTTTTTCTGTTTTAAAAGTTTGCAGTGAATTGAACTTAAGCAGGCAAGTTGCATTGGCTGGTTGTCATTATGTAATGCTAGTTTTGCCTCAGAAAATTATTTAATAATGGCACTGTATTCGGCGGACCACAACTCCAGTGCCATATGTTGTGCAAACATAAATTTAAAAAAAAAAAAATCCAGTACATTTCTTTAAGACGTTGACTTAACAGTATTGCTAGAAGTGTGCGTAGTATGTACTTTCCTGCTTTGAGACTACAAGGACATCAGATCATCAGATACTGGTTACTTCAGAACATCATTTTAAAATGTCACATTTCTTAGACTGAGCAGGGGAACTGGTGATCATTACTTTGAGGAATGGTCATTTCATATGAATCAGTTTAGTTCCAAAAAAGCCTTTGTTAGGAGGCTTTTAGGATTGTTGAAGTTGTGTTAACTTGAGTCTTGCATCAAAAATTATTGTCCCTATCAGAAGTATCTGCCACCCTCTTTCTTTTATTCAGATCACAATGACAGTCAAATTTGAGGCATTAGTCTAATGGTAGACTTCTGCCCCTTCCGTAATTCTGAAGGGTTAAAACTGCTTGGTAGGCTGGCTTCTGTACATGGTTAGGGTACAGCTAACCAGGAGTCTCCTCTGTCATGTGATGTTCTAAAGGAATATTTAAAAAAACCCGACTTCGGTACTGGTGGGAACACTAATGAAATACCTGTTGTCAGTACAGTCAAGGAAACTGAAACTGTCATTAGCATACTGTGTTAATATGGTCTGATGAAGGAGGACAATGCAGATGAATATCACTTCACTAAGTTCAGTTTCCTTTAAATGTTTACCTTTGCATCTACTACCATCAATGGTTTAATCTTCCACAGCAGGACTTTTGTTTCTGAACCCATTTGGGGAGCGCTTGAAAAGAGATTATGTGGCAGTATGTTTAACTACATATTCTTAAATGTGTGGTTTGCAATTTCTGTAAACTGTCATTAGTTTTGGTGCTGAAATGTCCAAAATTGTTCAATTTGTCTCTTGAGAAGCTAGTTCAGTTGAATCCAAGTATTATTTACTGTAAGAAGCCTATTTTTAGAGAAATACCACTGCTTCTTGAGGAAGGGCCATTTTATGTCTCATAATATCTGCTGTGTTTTATTTCCTCATTGCACATTTGAAATGTGCCTAATGGTGCTATCATGTAATTAAATTTTGGTGCAGCATCTCATGGAATGCAAAAAGATAAAGTGCACAGTTTAAGAGCTCTTTTAAGAGCTCTGGATTGCTGTAGAAACATGAACTAACCAATCTTTGCAACACTTCCCTGGAGCGGGTAATAAAACATGCATATTTTTTTACTAGCTGTCTGTATGGAAAAAAAATTCCATTAAGTATTTTTGAGCAGATTCTGAAAAGCACGTAGATGTGGAGTTGTCTAGGAACTAATTGCTATTGAGAAATTTAAGAGTTACTGTGATGTGTTCAATGTTCCCTACTTACTGTTACTGGTTTGACATTTAATGTATGGAAAAACTTGAATTTTATATTGTACTTTTTTCTACTTCACACTTTCTGTAAAGGAAGTCATTGGCATAAGGCTTTTTTTCATCAAATTAAAGGTGATCCATATCCTGTCAATATTTATTCTATAGATTCTTGGTCAGAAAACAGTAGTGGAAAAATGTTTTACAAGGCAATAGCAGAGAATCTCATATTTGATCCAGTCTGTCATTCAGGCATGCAGCTGCTATATTCAGTAGGATTATACGGCACGTTTCTTGATTTTACTTGCTTGAAAAAATAAGTTCAGTTAAACAACTTGGAAGAGAAGCCTTTGACCCCTAATTGCAACATTTATACAAGGGATGCCCTCAACTTTATTTAATTTTGGTGTTCTACCTGCTTTCACAATAACTGAGGTTACTGGGCACTGTGATTTATCTAAGCCTCTTTTCCCCTCAGTGGTAGTGATGATGAAGATGTTGCACCATTATCAGCAAAATTTGCTGATATTTACCCACTGAATAATTACGACGATGCAGAGGTTGTAGCCAACATGAATGGAATTCATAGTGAGCTGAATGGCGGAGGTGAAAACATGGCATTGAAAGATGAGGTACAGCATTTACAGTGTCGTATCTTTTTCTGGCAGTTTTATGTGCTCACTGGAGAAAGGCCTGTCCGTCACCCCTTTATTAATGAGTTAATGTTGTCCAGTCTCCTCAGGTGAGCAGTACTAGCAGCAGTTCCTCAGAAGCAGATGATGAAGAAGCGGATGGGGAGAGCAGTGGTGAACCACCAGGGACTCAAAAGGAGGAAATGTCTCTAGGAAAAAGGGCATTAAGGAAAGATGAAGCAAAAATGGATAGTCCGCCACCTTCTTACCCCAGTCAGCAGGTATAATAATCTGAAAGCAACCGGTTTAGTAAATTATTTTTTGAAATGTGGCTGCTCAAATGATAGTACATTTATGTCTTCAATTAAATACTTCACTTTTAATATATTAAAAGTTATCAGTAGGTAGGTATGATACCTAAAATATTTTTCAGCTGATTTGTGTATTGTCATGGCTAATATCTTCCTTTAGTCAAAACCTGAAATATGTTAGTTACACTAAAGGTGGCTTCAGTAAAAGGGGAAAAATGTATTCCTGCCTGTATGAGTGAGAAACTAAGAAGCATTGCTGCTTGGAAGTTTAAGCTTGCTCTTTGTGAAATATCTTTGTTAAATGTTAATGTTAAGTTATTTGAAATTAATTGAAATTAAATGATGCCAGTTAACGCTTAGTTAATGGGCACTTATTAATATATCTAAGGACTAACTTTCCCTGTTGAAGCCCTGTGTAGTTAAATCCATTGCATGACTTATGGCATGGGTCTTGGGGTGTATGATTTTTTTTTTTTTAATGGTTTAAGATTATTAAGTTCTTTACTGTAAGGTCACCAAACCACACACAGAACCTTGCCTAGAGTATCTGCTCAGCAGGTAGTGGTGTTTGGTTTAACAGCCAAGCACCAAAGCAAAGCATCCAATGGCCTTATATTTGTGACTGTGTGGCTTTTAATCTAAGTTAGCCTGTGGCTACAACACGGGCTCGCTGCTTTGAGAGAGAACACACCAGTCACTGTTACCGCTTATTGTACAAAAGAATCCACATCTGAGGGTGCACCTTTGACAGCTTAGATGACAGGCAGGTGGGAACTCCCATTAGATGTTCCCCGGTGGTTAGGATGTTTGTAAGGCCTTCCACTGGAAGTATTTTCTCATGTGCTAAGAGTATTAAGCTACTTTTCTTTCAGCAAGTATGTTGGGATTTTTTTCTGTCTATGGTTGACCAGTGGCATAATATTTATATGGGCTGAGACATCTGTCAAACTAGTTTGAGACTGGTGAACAGATTCAGCATTTGTTGTGGAAAATGAAATGTGAGATTATGTAAGTCTGCTTGCCTGAGGGAAGCAAACTAAAATGCCAGATAGAAAGGCAGTTTTAACCTTTCTCTTTTTTGTTTTCTTTGAGGAAAAAGGATTTTCTCAGAATTATTCTGAGGAACTCTTAATGACTTTCTTTTTTTAGCCTAATTTTCTAATCCGAGCTGAGTATCTGCCTTGTAACACTGCATTCAAGTCATTGATTTCACTGGTACATGTCATGAGCATTTGAGATTTTTTTGGCATTATCTGTTGGGATTGCTCATTTACTCAGTATCTTTATTTCTCTTTGGATTCCTTTTTGTGCTCAGTACCCAAAAGTTTGTCAGAATTGGATTTTGAATCTTGCCATACTGTGAGACATTTTTTTTCCATTTTCATTTGTTAGTAGGTTAGTTTTGGCTTCTTGGTAATACTTTTTTAATGAGAAAGTTACTTTCTTTCTTCTCTACACCTAATTAATTCAGTCATTGTATTTGGTTTATGAAATCTTTGGCTGCTAAAATATACCTTGTGTCAAAGGCTGTAATGCTTTTAAATGATAACGAAGAGTTACTTGTTTCTGAGAGGAAGGCATATTTAAGAAGAATACCACCTGTCAATTCTTTTCTAGAAAGCTAAGTTAATTAGTGTTGCTTTTTGCAGAAATGTGTAGTGCAACATTGCTGGGAAAAATAGCAATTGGGAAGTGTTCCTGGTATTGCTTCTGGTAAAATTATCTTCCAGTGAAATGTCGAATGACAGCGGCAGGAAGAAGTACTGAGCTGAGAGAGGGAAATGGAGCTGCTCTTTCCTGGGCTGCTTTTCTTCCAAAGTCTTGAATCTTTTTGAGACAACAGAGGCTAATGATACCTTGAGATCAGTAAAAGGATCTAATAAGGCATGCATTTCTCATGGTTGACGCGATTATTAAATTTTTCATGAGAAATGTCTGTTTCGCACAATCACAGAATAGTTGAGTCTGGAAGGGTCATCTGCAGATTAGTCTAGTCCAGGCCTCCTGCTCAAAGCAAGATCACCTAGACAAGGTTGGTCAGCACTGTGTCCGATCAGGTTTTTGAGTATTGCCAAGGATGGAGGCTCCAGAACTGCTGCAAGTAACATGTTTCAGTGTTCAACCACTCTCACAAATAAACACTTTGAGTGGAATTCCCTGTATTTCAATCTGCGCCCATTTCCTCTTGTCCGTTCATGGGATACCACTGAGAAGAGTCTGGTTCTGTCCTCTTTACTTACCTCTTTCCCGCCCAGTCAGGGAACATACACTGATAAGATCCCCCTGAGTCTTCTCTCTTGAGGCTGAACAGTCCTAGCTTGTATGTCAGATGCTCCAGGGCCTAAAACATCTTTATGGTCCTTCACCAGGCTGACTGCAGTGTGTCCATGTTTCTGGTGTACTGGGGAGCCTGGAACTGGACCCAGCACTCCAGATGTGTCTCACTAGTAGTGCTGAGCAGAGTGGAAAGATCACCTCCCTTGACATGTGACAGTACTCTGCAGCTCAGGACTACTTCCAACTTTATCAGCTAATCAACCCTTATTACTACTTTCTACACATACTGTTTTTCCATATGCTTGGAAAATTGTGGAAAATAATAATCCAATTTAATTTTTTTTTATAGCGAGGTAATTAATTGTCTGGTAATGATTAAGTACTGTCAAGGTTTCTATTCGTGTCCTTGATTATTTGTATCAGTATCTCACTTGTCACTGATCGTGGACATTAAATGTCAGTATAGTATGAAATGCTGTCGATTTTAGGGCATTCTTTTCTTAACTGAGATAGAGATCCTCCGCTAGTGCTTTTACGTCACTATGAGGTTTTTCCATTGGTATAAGAAGAAAGAATTCTGTGGATGCTCTGAAAATATTAATTGATATATGCAAAATGAAATAATTTTAATGATTACTAAGAAAAAAGGATAGGGGAGATAGCTGATTTTACTGTCTGTCTTTTAACTTTCTTACAGGCTGATCAAGGTCCAAATGCTTGCGAATGTCATGTTTGCAAACAAGAAGCCTCAGGTCTAACAGCCTCTGCGCTTGCAACTGGACGCCTGCCTGCTGGCCACCAGTTTATGAATCCTGAAAAACCTGCACATCCTGCACTTCATCTTTATCCTCACATCCATGGACATATACCATTGCATACAATTCCTCATCTGCCTCGTCCACTTATCCATCCCACCTTGTATACAGCTTCTCCCTTTACACACAATAAGGTAAGCCTGATGAAGGAGGTGGATGCATCCTCATCCCAGGAAAAATACTGTACAACTGTATAAACTAGCATGACTGAGTATCAGTGAAGCCATGAAAGTTGTTTTAAATTGTGGTCTGTTTATAATAGTCCTTTTGGAGGGAATGGTGAGGGGTAGGGAATAGAACAGATTCAGAACTGGTGGAAGGTTCATAAAGCAGGGCTAAAGGTAGCTTTTCTCAGGAAGACTGATAATTTCCTTGCTGTGATTAGAAAGCACGTGGGGTCAAATGAGTCTTGAATGGTGGAAACAGTGATGGGACTTTAGTTAGTGTAATAGGACTAATTAAGTCTTCATTTCACTTATATTGAAGGTCAAAATTTAATATTCCATTTTGACAATAATATCCTGAGGTTTCTAGTTCAAAATGTTAGTGACTTTTTTTTGAGAAAATTGAGTCATAGGAGTAATTTGTAAGATTTTATTATTATTATTATTTGATGTGTGCTTTGAGAGAACTTGCTTTTTTGCAGATCCTGCAAAGTTCTTTTGATGCAAAACTTGTAAATAATAAACAAGAGAAAGGTGTGGAACAAGGATTGGGACCAGGTGACAGTTTTTCAGAAGTATGAGTCAAAAGCAAGAATTACTATTAATGTGGTGGTGTTTCGCATACTATTTAAATCAGTTGAACTGTGGGTGCTGCTGAAAGGGGCAAAGCCTTTGTCATTACGTACATATTTCTGTCATCTCCCTTTTGTCTGATCCAGTGATCCTGTGGTTGCAAGGAGAGTAGATTAGTTCACTAAGGTGACTATTACTCATTCTTACCATCCTTAACATCTGCTTTGTTTTTCCTGTCTTACCAGTGTCCCTACCTTCTCTCTGTTGTAGTGCACCAGTTCCATAACTGCAGTGTGTCAGCCTGCCATTTCTCAACAGCCCACTGCCGTTCTTCTGAAACCCCTAATTGTTGTACCCCACCTTCTGCCATCCTTCCAGAGCTCTTTTCACATCGCTTATAGCAGTCCACTCTAGCTCCCATCCATCTACACTCAAGCTCCCATCCCTGATCTCTGCTGTCTTTCCTTTCAGAAGACCTTTGTGTAGCGGAACATCTGCAGTTCACTGTCAAGGCTGCACCAGAAGCCCCATGCAGAGTAGCAGGCTGCTAGCGCTGAGTGGCTTTGTAATGCAGGCCAGCTCTGTTGGCTTTGGCACAGCACCTGAACCAGCTGGGCTCCATGTATTTATGTTGTGCTGGAACTGGAAAGACATATGTGGAAGCTGAACCTTTAGGGAGCTTTTGCCTTTGAAGAGCCAGCTGAATTCAGCAGAGCTGGTAGTGAATGAACTAATAAGCCCTGTTCGATCAGGCTTGGTTCATCATGGATAGGCTGTTCAGCCCTGTGAAGTGATTCTTTGTACCCATGTGTATGAGTTTTCTTTAATGCAGAATACTCCAGCCCCTCCCACCTTCACCATTAGTCAGATAATGAAAATCCTTCTGTATAGAAAAAGGAGACTGAGTAAGTAAGTAGTTTGCTTGGCCGTGAGTGTTTAGGCTTTCATGTCTGAAATGTCATTGGATTCAGTTGATATTTTTAATGTCTATATCTACTTCTGCATAGTTGTCATTGCATCAAATCTAGTGCAAAAATAGGATAAACTCACTTTTCCTTGGCTTCTTTAAAGGTGACAGTAATTGAATGTAATGCTTACATTGCACAGGGTCTCTGGGAGAAAGTTACATTTTAGAATGTGAGTAAACAATTCCAGCCAGAAGAAATGGGGTGAGCCAGAACAACTTGCTTCTAAAACAAGAAAAAGTCTGTGTTCCCCTGTTTTTCCCCCCCGCCCCCTTCCCCTGTTGCTTCTTAAAATAAAAGGGTGTATTCCTTGCCTGTTAAGTTTTAAGTCAGGAACCTGTTAATACTTGGAGATGAAAAAAGCAGAAGAATATAATCAACTTTAAAATGGTGTTTTCAAATAATAAGTGTGTTATTTCTTTTTCTACTGTGCATATTTTCAATCCTGAAGTGTTTGTAATCCCTTTATCACAATTGTCTTATGTGGTAATGATTGTCATGTCACAGAGGGTTGGTTTTGGCAGCTTGGGCTTTGAAAGGTAATAATTCCTAACAAGTTCTATGTTCATTCAAATACTGGATTTAGTTAAAAAGAAGAACCTACCAATATATATTAACCCAAGTATTTTTGGAGAACGCTTTTTTGTATTCATCAGCTGAATCTAAAAGCAATGTTTGTGATTATAAAATATATACATGTACATACCATCTGTGTAATATATTATCTGCATTAAAAACCAACAAACCAGTCTTTTTATCATTCTGGGAAATATTGTTTATCATATTTTTTATAATGCCTTTCACAATTGAAACACTATGATTTGAATATTGCTGTTGAAGTGACTGTGTAAGCAAATAGAATATTAATGAGGAAAATACTCTTTATTTTTGTAGGCATTACCGCCAGCTCCAGTTCAGAATCACACAAACAAGCATCAAGTATTCAATGCATCTCTCCAAGATCATATTTATCCAAGCTGTTTTGGGAGCACTCCAGATTGGAATAGCTCTAAATTTATAAGTCTTTGGGGATCAGAGATGATGAATGACAAGAACTGGAATCCTGCTACGTTTTTACCTGATACAATTCCTGGTGAGGGTTTGTTACTACTTCACACTGACTAGTTAAAAGCCTTATGTTTTGAAATGGAGTGTGGCACTTTTTTCCAGGAATGGTAGGTTTCATCATCATGGTTTTATAAGATGGGATTCTGGCAGAGATTGGCTGCCATTTCTACTCCAGTGGGACTTAAAATAGAAAAATAAATTCTTACATACTGGGGAGAGGATGCTGAAGGCAAAAGAATAACACACTACTTTTCACCTACGGTCATTGTAGAGGTATTTTTGTCTTCAGAAGTTTAGGGTTGCAAAGAAATGGGAATTAAGGGGAAACTTAAATAACTTTTCATCTTCTGCCCCAAAGGCCTGCTCTTTTTCTACAGGGTCATGAGAGCACTGGTAACATGGTACTACATCCTACTACTTTTTATAATGCGCAGGGAATAACTGCATTGTCATTCAAAAAGACAGAGGCATAAACCAAGCCAAAAATTAGTTTAAGCCAGAAAGCCTTTGGAAATACTTATGGTTAAAGTGAAAGAGAATAGAAGAGGACGGGGAGATGGGGGGAGGAGAGAACGAGGGGTGGGAGGGGAGAGAGATCTTTCCATTTACATCATAAGAAATATTAAAATGCCTTTTTAAATTTTATTTGACTTGTATGAAAAAGGGAGCTTGGTTTTGTCTGTTGGCTTTTTTTTTAGACTGATCTGCTGCTAACTTGTGTCAAGCTACTACAGTGATATTTAAAAGGGAAGGTATTAAAAACCTCCAGAAAACTTCCCCAGTAGGGTAGCTCCTCTATTTACAAATGTAGTTATGGGTAGCTGTTCCAACAGATGATTAGTGGCAGGCTTGTCTGGAAGGTCTGTCACAAAGGCATTACTGTAGTTAACTGGAATTTCCAGTAGTAAAGATAAGACTTATGATGTTACATTGATAGAAGGATATGTCGTTCCTGCTTATAATTGTTGCATGGCTAACCTGAACTTCAGATATTCAAGCTTATATACTTAGCATGTAAAATGATGTCCAGTTTTAATTTTAAAATTATGAATGGATAAAGGTATGCATAGCATCTTTGCTACTTGTTAACACACATTTAGTAGTGTTCTTAAAATTGTAACTTTAAGCTTTGTGACTTCTGCTCTGAGACTTCTTAGCACTTATTGTTACAGCTATATCATTTGAAGGGGAGGGAGGAGGAAGGAGGATCACTTCACTATTCCTACCAAGCCAACACTAACAATATATCCTTGCTTGTCTGCGTCTAAATTGTTGAATGTTTAATTCTAAATGCCATGAAGACATTTCTCTAATTCTGTGATTCTTAATTACTATGTGTGTTTGAATTGAAGGGAGTGATATATTAGCACCAGCACTCTCAGAAATAAGACCCGAAGCACTTCCTACTACATCTAGCAATGAAGCAACAGCAGTTACTGACAGCAAAGAGAAAAAAAATACTGCAAAGAAGAAATGTCTGTACAATTTCCAGGATGCCTTTATGGAAGCTAATAAAGTTGTCATGGCAACTTCTTCTGCCACTTCTTCTGTCTCCTGCACAGCAACTACAGTGCAGTCAAGCAGCAACCAATTCAAAGTATCATCCAAGAGACCTTCATCGATAGGTAAGCATTTGTCGTTCACATACAGCTTAGTAATTCAGTCAAGTATGTTTAGCTAACCATAAAGCTAAACCATTTATGTGTGTTTATTTTAATAGTATTATGTATCTTGATGATTTTTGTTAATTGCTGTTCTTCCTCTTGAGTTACAGTCTCTGTACTCCTGGATTAAAGAACTTTGTAGAAGTCCTTGATGTTAGGGTTTGGAACTGGTAACAGAAAGGTGTTGAAATCCTGCTGATTTTTACAGAAGCAGAAAACATCCAGCACTTTGCGTGATTGTTGGTATAGTTAATGGAGACTTATTAATTATTTTTAGTTGTAAGCAGTTTCTTTTTTCCCCAATTTAGGTGAAGTGTTCCACAATGTTAATAAAGAGGACCATAGACATTCTGCACCAGTTGCACCACGAAATAGTCCTACCAGTTTAGCATCCCTTCCTTCACTGTCTCCTGCTGCACTGTCTCCAGCCTCTACACCACATCTTCCAAATCTTACTGCTCCTTCTTTCCCCAAAACTGCTGCAACAGCCCCTGGATTTGTGGATCCTCATTCAGGTCTTTGTCCTACTACAGTTGCACCTCCTACTTCAACCACAGACAGCTCTGTAAGTGCCCCACCAAGTGTCTGCAGGTAAGGTGGTTGTTATTGTTGTTCTTTTTTAGAATAGAAGGGCAATTAAAAAATACGGATACCTATTGTCCTTTGCCAATGGTTATACTGTGAGAGAACAACTGTCTCTGTGTTCAGCAAATGAGACCAAGTCCAGATACTTGGTGTGTAACTTAGTGTGAGACTTTACAAATGTGATTTCCATTGCAGAATCTAGTTACTGAGTTTATAGGCTTAAAAACAAATGTTTGCTTACTTTTAGGAATGTGACCTGGGATAAATAAGTCAAGCTCTATTCTTTCTTACTCTGTCATTGCCATTAGTGATTGCTGCTGCTGAGACATTAACCTGTTGTATCCGTTTTCTGTCATTTTGGCACTACATGGCAAGCAGGAATTAAAAGCTGTGAAAACTTAAGGAATCCGTAGAGAGATTTAGCTCCAACTATAAAAAGGTCATACGTGGTCTTGAAACATGCCACATGGTAACACATTTTCCTGACTACACATAAGACTTCTTTGGTATCAGTCCCACCATTTATACAGTGGTTGTAGCATAGAAGGTTGTTCTGATTTCCAAAGGTTTTCAAAGGTCTTGGAGGTTGGGGGGAGTTTGGTGGAGCTACCTTCTGGTAGTGTTATGTACTGTGGCAGACTGACAGTGGTGTCAATTCTTTGGTGTATCTGAAGATACAGGCATAACAGAAAAGCAGTTGAGTTATTGCTGTGAGTACTCTGTGACCTGCAGGGCTGTGGTCATGGCTGCTATGAATGTAGTCTTCTGATAACTGCAGTAGTTTTCAGAACATGGTGTGAGATTTAGGCAGAGTTAGATAACTGCATACCTGAAGTGCTTCTAAAAGTGCCCTTATTTCTGTTATCAACAACTGGTTTTATTGATGATATCACAAAATAAGTAACTGTTCTTTGATGCTCGAGAAATTATTGCGATTTTGTAAAGAAACTTTCTTACCTAGTGCAGGGAGAGAATTGAATATAGGCTATTTAATGCAATAGAAATCCAACTGTCATCATCATCTCTGGGTACTAACATGATAAAGTAATGTTAGTTCGTAAGGAATGAACTGGGAGAGAACCTGGAAACAGTTATTGCCGTCTATATGAATCAGTGGCATGCTATAGTTGGAAAAACTGCTTTGTGCTCTAGTCTCTCAATCTAGTGACTGAGCAATGGAACTAAGGAAACCTAGATTTCTATGGAATGGTATCTGTTATCCCTAGCACGTGCTATCCCACTGTGCCACTGGCTGCTGTAGCGCTGACTCTCAACAGGCAAGAAACAGTGACGCAAGGGCTGCTCAAACCGGCTAGTCAGAATGTTTGCAGTAGCTGGCAGTATCTCCTGTTATGTGCAGCGGTTTTGCATGCCTTTTCCCTAACTAGGATACTGAAGTTGAAAAATTTTTCATTCTGTCCTGGTCACTAATTCTCGAAAAACTTACAGGTGAGGAGGAAGTGAGGTTAGGAAGAAGATTCACATACATTTTGCAGATAAGACAGATAGTGGCCTGTTTTCACCTTTCTAACGTAAGAATAAAGAAATACTAATGCTAGAGGAGTGGATTTATTTAAAATACTTTTTACTTTTGAAGCAAGATCACATCAGTTTTAGAAGAACTGGACAGTAGATATGTTGGGCACACAGTTACACAGAGCTCTGGAGGGAACAAACTGCTATGTACCTGCTTATTGAAGAGACATGCTAGTATTTCCCCTTGAAAATAAAGTTGCAAACTGGGTAATGCGAACGTTTTGGGTTTAGCTGACCTTGAATTTTTTTTTCATCCAAGAGCCTGAAAATCTATCTAAACTCAGGGGATTTTGGAAGTAAGTTTGAGTACTTTGCAACTGCACAGCTCTCTTTAGACCACAAGTGATGAGATGAGCAGCAGTTTCAAAACCATTCCATGTAAAAAAGCTAGAATCACTACTTCTGAAACTATTTTGCCTGTTTAAAGCCAGGAAGAACAGTTCCAAAACTCTTTCTCTAGGCTGCTCATTCAGTGAGTCACTAAACAAGTCTTTGTAAATCACTTTCCCATGTATCATCTTATCTTGCTGCTTGGTTTTGAGCATGTCCATTTGCAAGCTACTGGATGAAAGCTCTAGGATTTGGTGCATCACTGGTGTCTGATATCCCAGTTTGAGAGTCATTTTTCTTGATAGATATACGTATAACTATATAAGTTTTTTTTTTCACCTTATTTATTATAATCTGGAGTTTTTATAAGCTTTTTCTTAATTTAATGTAGTGATCCTGATTGTGAGGGCCATCGCTGTGAGAATAGTAACACGTACGATCATCAACAGTATGATGGAGAGGAGAGCCAAGATGAAGACAGCTGTTCAGAGCATAGCTCCAGTACCTCAACATCCACAAATCAGAAGGAAGGAAAATACTGTGACTGCTGTTACTGTGAGTTCTTCGGCCATGGAGGAGTAAGTTGTTGGATTTTAAATTGGTTTTATTCACTTTTTGTCACTTACTTACCATTGATTGCATGTGATTTATCAGACTGCAACTAAGGGGGTGGTAATGGAGCACACTGAAGAGAAGTACTAAAACAAGCATGGTTAGAAAGTAATTTTCTTCTTTGAAATGAAGAATTGAAACAAACCTTTCCAGTTGAAAGCAATTCAAGAGTAATAAAAATGACTAAAAGATTTAGGAAGCAACTGACTTGGATAATAAATACCGTGTTTAACTAGAAACTGCTAACAGGGGCATTGAGCCATTTAAATAACTTTACAGAATTCATGCACTCGTCTGTAGTAGTGTAATTATAAAAAATGCAGTGAGTTTGGGTGTAAGTACACTTAATATGGGATATTTTTTTTTAAATGTTCATAACAATTTATGAGCTATTCTCCCATCTGTAAAAATAGCAATCCTCAAAGTATTCACTTTAGCTTGATTTTTTTAAAAGAAAAAAAAAGGAACTATTCTTAGCTAGAACTTAGGCAGTGTAAGTTTAAATTATACTTCTATCAAAGGAAAACCCAAACTGCATTTTCCCTGTTTTCAATATTACAAACAATTTTCTCTACTGGTGCATTTTGATAGGCACTGACTTGTGTTTGTATTTAAAGGGTGTTTTGAAGAAATTATGAAGTTCTAAAGCATGCAGGTTATACAAAATCTTTTCCTTTATGTTCTTTATTTTAATACTTAATGCTTTGTTTGAAGCATCCTTAAGTTAACTTCATACCAGTAACATGTCTAGTGAATTCTTTTCAGTTGTACCAATGAAATGCTAAAAGCTGTTAGCTTACCACATGAAATTTTTTCTTAACTTAAAATTTCATTTTCCTGCTGGCCTCATTTGTAAATCTGTATATAGTCTATTTTAATAATCAGGTAACTGGTAGAATTTGAATCTTTGGCATTTTTTTCCTATTTGAAGTAAAGCTAAGTTTATTGGCTATGTATTTGATCAGATGCAGTTTCGTTTTAGGGCTTGCAGTGAATTAAAAGCCCCTGCCCTGTGGCTGAAAGGGGCAGGGAGGGGATCCCGTTTCTTGTTGCATGTTCGCACTATGTCCATGATTGATCTGTCTTTGGTAATCATCTGATTGCACAGTAAGTTACTAATTTTGCTGAAGTGGCAGAATGCTACAGGATTTTTAAGTTAATAGGCTTTGTTTTGCTGGTTTAATGAGTTCAACTGGTGTAGCTCCAAACAGATGGGCACCAGATCTGGTGCAGGAGGGAAGAAGAGGGTATGGCAGCAGGAAGGGAGGAGGAATGAGGAGTTGAGAGGCCGGAGCAATGGATGGGAATACAGATACGAAACATGACTCAAGGATTCAACTTGCAGCAGTGTTAAGTTATTGATGCGACTCTGCTGGAGGTATGCTGGCATGCTTCAGTGCCAGGTAATCAAGCCTTCACAGTTACAGCCCAGAGGCCCATGTAGCCCCAACTCTGAAACAGACTTTGTAGAAAATGGAAACAGCTGCAAATGTCTGTTCCTTTCAAATTTTCAAATGTGATATACCGATCACAAGAGAATATGGAAATCTCCTTTCTTGCTCTTAAAAGTATTTTTTGTCTTCTCATTTGTGCATTCCTCTGCGAGATCAATCATTCTTTCAGTTGGAAAATACAGTTCATAAGCTAGCACCAAGTCTGACAGGTCTGTTGCGTGCTAAATACACCTTTAGGTACACATACAAACAATAGGGAGTTCAATATTTAGGTTTGGACCTTCCAAGTTATTTGAAGGTCTCTCAAATTTCAAAAGTATTAGATCAGTGAAATTTTCACAGTTAGTCACTAAATTTTTGTCTCATGTCCTTCAGCCTCCAGCTGCACCAACCAGTAGAAATTATGCAGAAATGCGAGAAAAGCTTCGTTTACGTTTAACAAAAAGGAAAGAGGAACAGCCGAAGAAACCAGATCAGATCTCTGAAAGGGAAAGTGTTGTTGACCATCGAAAGGTGGAAGACTTGCTACAATTTATAAACAGCTCTGAAACCAAACCAGTAAGCAGTTCTCGGGCAGCCAAGCGAGCCAGACATAAGCAAAGAAAGGTAAGACATAAAAGTATGTTTATCCTAGACCTCGTGTTTTTGAATCTGTGCACTCTCTGGAAGTATACCACTATATAGTGACTTTATAACAAATGTTGTCATTGTTTTCTGTGTAGTTTGTGGTACACTGCCTGTTTGTATATATGCAGCTAGCTTACCTGTTCTGATGCTACCTGAGGAGTTAAGTAGTAGACTGAGAAGATTCCTCAGTGTGTCGTTGTCATGCGTTTTGTTGCAAGTCAACTTTATATTGGAATTTCCCACACTTTAGAAAGCTATTTGTAAGTGTCAGAAACATTAAGAATTTGATTATTTTGTAGAATTGAAATTTAAAAGTGGAGGAAGCTAGAAAACTAGTGTTTCTGTATTAGGATAATGATTATGATAAAGTATCTCTGTAGAAAGCCAGGAAACACAAGGTCAGTGCTTTTATGAGAGAGGAAAAGTTGAGATTTGATATTTTTAGAATGATTGCACTGGGCACCTTGCTGTCCTGATTGAAAGAGGTTGAGTGCTGTGCTATGTGATGACATGAAGGGCTATCCTAAGCTGGAATGAAGTGGCAAGCTGCAGAGAGGGGAAAGGGAAGAAAAGATTACAGGTTGCTTTCAAATGGAAATTGGCAAAAACATTTCTAAAAAAACTCCAATGTATTACAGTGAAATTATTTTTTGAAAACAGTATTTGCTGAGTTAATAGAGGAAATATATTTATTTCCTCTATTACGTTGAACAAGCAGGAAATTGGCTTTTCTTACTGCAATTCAAGTACCAGCCTTAGGTATAAAGTTCAAGGTGTGATGAGATTGGTTGCTGAATGTTTTTGAATTCTGGTAAGCATGATGTGTGACTGCACTGTAAATATTTCTTGTTTGTGGATTTCCTTACTGGCACTAATTCTGCATTCTTTAAATACTTCCATGGGTTTGGAAGACCTGATGTTCACAAGTTATATTCTTTACGTTCATGTTGTAGCACTATTCAGCTTTAAGTTAGTTATAAATAAAATTCACAGTGCAAAATTCACTTCGTTCTTGCAATGCAGTTTGAGCATAAGAAGTGGAAGATTCTCATAGGATTTTTTGCATTACTTTTATAACTGTGAAAAAGTAATCCCATACAGACACTTCAAAATGTGCAGGAAAATAAATGGACATGATTGTTCTCAGAGTACAACTGACTTTCATTTTGCTAATGATGCAAGATCAATGCTGCACAGTAAAGTTTTAGGCCTTTGCAGTAATGGCTCGAAAAAATCCCTTGTGTCTTTATTTCATGTGGTTAATGAACTTGTGGCTGAAAACAGAAAAATTTACCATCCTTATTATTTTTGACAACTTTTAACGTAACTTTAACGGGCTTAGTGTTTTGCTGTAAAATATTTTTAATGATTGCTCCTCCTAATGGTCGTGAACAGTGAAACAGAGCAACTCTGCTACCAGAGCAAGAGAACAGGTAAATGATGCAATGTGATGCAAACCTGAGTTACGTTAGTAATGCACACAGCTGTTGAAAAGGAAGCTGAATGTTTTGTTTTCAGGAGGTTTTTGTGGTTGTAGAACACTTTGACATGGAGTTAGGCTTAGCAGTAACAAAGGGAAGATCAACAGTTGATATTAACAACAGACAAATATGCTACAGAAACATAGAAAATAGAACTATAGAAAGGATTTTAATGTACTTTAAAGGGCAGGTTCTGTATGAATAATTATTTGTTTGCTGCACAGACTTCAGGATTAAGTATGTTCACATGTTAACATCCTAGGATTTATAATGTTCATAAAGAAAAGTAGTAATAATCCCTCAGACTCTTAATTTCAAAAATGTTTGTCACTTTCAATAAACCTATTGTTATTTTGTAGCTTGAAGAAAAAGCTCGACTTGAAGCAGAAGCCAGGGAGAGGGAACATCACCAGCTGCTTGAGGAACAGAGGCGGCGTGAGGAAGAAGAAGAAGAGAGGCTGAAACAAGAATTGCAACGGCTTCAAGAACTTCAGCAGTTGCGGGCTGTAAAGAAAAAGAAGAAGGAACGAACAAGTAAAGACTGTCAGAAGGTGGACATGCTTACTCGAAACTGCCAGACAGTGAAGGAATCTATCCCAAACGCACCTGAAGACATTCAGAATGGTACGCTTGAGCAATCAGAAAAGATAGAAACCTCCTCCGATTCACTGTCAAGACATGTGAATCATACAGAACAGAGGCCAGTTTCAGAGACAGGCTGTGAACTATCCAATCCTGTAAACACTAGAGACTCAAAGCTGCTTTATCAGAAAGAGGGGAGTGTAAAGCAGCATGAGCCCCTCTCTTTTCTGCTTGATATTATGCATCAACATAAAGAAGGAAACAGCAAACAGAAACTAAAGCAGATAAACAAACCATGTGCTGAACAAGTGAAAAAGCCTGTTGAATCCCCCAAAGCAGCTGAGATTCAGACTAAAACCAGAAACCAAATAGAACCCAAAGCAAAAGCAGCAGAGCTCCCAACACTTGCAGAACCTAAAAAAGAGGAGAAGAAGTTAAACAATAACAACAAAAAACAGTTGAACCATGTAAAGGAAGAGAAAGCACCCATAACAAGTGAATCCCCTTCACCAAGTGAACAGCAACAAAATAATAAGCTAATACTTGCAGATTCTCCTCAACCAAAAGGCAAGAACAAGAAAAACAAGAAGAAAAAAGGGGACAAAATCAACAATTCCATTGGTAAGTGTGTAAGAAAGTTGAAGAACTTGAGTTGTTTTTTATTGTTACCATTTAAGTCCAGAAGTTTGAAATCTTTATCTTCAGTCATTCCTGCCAATGTAAATTAAAGAAACAGAAAAACTCATGTCAGGAAAACTCAAGTCATTGTAATTATAACAATTGGGAGATGCATATAGTTTTAGTAAAGAGGTATAGGATGCTTTAAAGAATGAATAAACTAGCATATACTGCTGGTTTTGTATGGGTTTTTTTCCTCAGTTAAGTAAGCCAGTCTCTTTTGTAAAGGCTATCTTGCTTAAAATAAATCCTTAAAATAATTCAATAGTATGTTGAAATCCATTTTGAACTTCTTTAAAAGCAAGGTGGTTTCTCATGCAGCAGTAAAAGTATAGTCTAAAGTTGGTCTTACTATTTGAGCAAGGAAAATAAGGGGATTCTGCAGCCAAAGAATGATAGTTCGTGCATAAATATGCATTTTATCAATGGAAATAATTTCTTTCACATATTAATTACATTAACAGGTAATTTCTGATAGAAATAATAAAACCATGGAAGATTGAGTTGATTGAAACAAGTTACACTTGCATAATTTGCCTCCCAACATATTTTTTGTTTTCCTGAAAACATCTAACAGCTAATACCAGAGCTGAGAAGCACATGCAGTGCTAGACGGTTGGCTTTGTCAGCACACTGATCAAACTGCCATTCTCAAGCACCAGTTTATTCCTGCACATGCTTGGTCCCTACTGGGACTGCTGGTTGGGATGGCAGTTTTGCGCTACAGACATCTGTCTGCTCAGGGCACCTGGTCATGCCCATGGCGTTACCTGGTAGCTGAGTGGTAACGGTGCATAAATTGTCCATTCACCAGAATGGCTTAATATTGTAGTTCTCACTGCCATTCTGTCTGGTAAACACATCAAGATATGAGACTTTAATCCTTTGGCAATCTCTGTCATTGTTTCAGAATACGTCTGTTTATTAAGCTTTGCTACAGAAATGTAAACCAAATTCGTGGTTGTTGCAAGTGCTAGGTGTAGAGCCCAGCTTTGTTTTTGTGGTTTCATGGTTGGGTTGAGTCAGCCCACCAGTCTTTCTTTTTTAACTCTTATGTTCAATGTTTCCATTCCATGTCAGTCGAGCAGCGATACAGCATTGAACCCTTTTCTCTGATACCTTAGTTCTTGTGCGTTCTGTGTTGTGGTGTGTTTGGGTTTTGGTTTTTTTTTAATTTACCAAGAAGAATGTACTCCAGTCATGGGAGCAAGACAAAACTCTAGAATTAGGAGCACAAAAAGAAGACTGAAGACATTTGAAGGCGAAACTATTGGGGGCGGGGGGGTAGTGATGGAGGGTGTTTTCTGTAGGAGAATGCAGGTACCTTCCTGCATCTCTTCCTCCTCCCTGCCCTTCACCGTTGTTTTCTGCTGCTTAAATCAAATATAGTTACAATTTCTGAAAACTAATGTTTATTGTTTGTTCTTGTAATCTCAAGGCTTCTAGAGAGTCCTGATGTGTACTAGGTGGTTTTGGTTAGTTTTTGTCTCACCGTTTTTGGAATGTGTTCTGAAGCTGCTTCAGAAATGAGATTGGAATATACATATAGCAAGAAAAGAGACTTCAAGAGGAAAATGCTTAAATAGGTTTCTACAAAAATTTATGCTTTCTGAAACTTTTTAAAAATTTTTTTAAGTACAAAAGAGAACCATACACTGAGGCAGTACAGTATACCAGCAGATTTTAAAGAGATTTTGTTGCTATAGCTAAGGCATAAATTCAGGCTGTATAAAACATGTTAAATAACATTTTTTAAAAAATTCCTAATTGTAGGTAGCATGACTTCACTCTTAGACACAGCCTGATGATCATGTCCCAGAGGGAGCACAGCAGCTCTACAAACCCAGAGTTCTTGAAGTATTTTTCTTTATAAATACCATTTTTAAAATGTTTCTAAAGCTGCCTTTTTAGTAGTAAGGCCAACAAATTTCAGGCAGTTGAATACTATTCATTAGCTATCTGTTTCATTGAGCCCTTCGTATAATTTGACAATTCTCATGTGTGTTCCAGGTTTATGGCATCTTTCGCAACCCATGCAATCATTAAATTTACTGTTGGTTCATCTCTTCCTTGTTCCCAGTGTAACTCCTTAAAGGCTGAGCAGAGGTACTAGTATAGGGTTTTCAAGAGGTGTCTTTTTAATTATAAGTTTGTATTAATTCAGCCTAAACATGAATAATCAATAGCCTACAAAATTCAGGCAGTTCTCCAAAAAAGACCTTTAATGCAGCTTTTGCAAGCTTCTTCCTCTCTCCTTGTCACCTCCCCATGGAATCTAACGTAGTGTTGTCCTTTTTCCTTTGTAGATGATGTGTTTCTACCCAAAGACATTGATCTAGACAGCGTGGAAATGGATGAAACAGAGCGAGAAGTGGAGTACTTTAAAAGGTAAAGTGCTGTAATCCCTATGCATAGCTGTTGTGCTTCTTCTCATATGCCATGGTTTTAAAAACCAAAACAAAACCCAAAACACACAACTTCATAACTAACTCCTGGCAGAAAAGCCTGTGTTGTATTGTGTTGTAACATAGCAAATCCTGTTACAGCTGACATTCTGAATACTGTAACAGTCACCAAAGCTGTAGATCTATGGGCACAGATTGTAGCTGAGTGGCACAAATACAGAAATAAGTGCTAGAATCATCTATGTGTCCCCCAGGTTCTCATCAAGGTTTTAAGAATATCCTCATTTACTATTTTTTTCTATAAGCAAATTATGCATAAATATTTCTTTTATTATCCACACAGACCAAATACTGATTAGTGTTTAAAAAAAGTTTTTAAATACCATGTTAGGTCTTAAGTGTTGAATAAATAAAACTTTACACTTTAAATTTCAGAACAGATACTGCACAAAGGTTGTTTGTGATGTTTTCTTCCTTGTTTATAGGAGCTATTAGTTTGGACTTTTGTACTGTACATGAAGTAGAAATGGTGTAACTGTGAGATGTTAGCTTATGCCAATCGTAAAGAGGAGATGCTTATGCTAGTGCAGTGACGGTAAAAATATAATATCAACCTGTGCTTGTGAAAGTTGTTTCTTCTGTGCATTTTGGTTGCTTTTCGGATTTACCCATCACATTAGTTACCTTTTAAATTCCTCAAATATGAGCAGACAGCTCATGTTTAAGTAATGTAGCACATGTTCTTCCATAATACTGAAATCTACTCAAATTTGTATTCTTTATTGGTGGCTGGGTGTGCTAGTTTCCCACGAATGCATCTAGTAAGCCATTCATCATGACAGCCAAATCTGAAATGTCACAAATAAATCAGTTTCCTGCAATTGAATAATTTAGGAATCAACAGTAGTATTTGACAAAACAACTAAAGCCATTTGTTTAAAGGGTGACTTTTTTTAAGAAAGGGCTTTCAGTATGGATTTCAAGGTCTTTATATAGTTTTCCTAGTCTGGGATGTAATGTATGTCTGGATCTTGCAATGGAGAGAGTACAGCTACTGCTCTGTGCTGCTTATTGTTACTATACAAAATGCATATGTCTGTGATTATTTATAGAGTTACAATGTACTAGATGATGAAATTTTCAAAAGTACATACTCTCTATTCTTAAAAATTACTTTTCTGAGTGGTGCCAGTTAAAGGAATTTTTTTTATATCAAAATGTAGATTTTATAGGTGAAATGTAGCATATAGTAGATAGTGCTAGTGTTGGTATAGCGTAAGCCTTTGTTATGGGTTTCATGGAATATTCTTAGCTTCATTCAAGTTTGCAGTATTTGTAACAAGAAAATAGAAAAATTCACCAGTTCTCTGCTCTCAATAGGACAAATGAAGCAGTGTCTTATGTTTGTAGAAGTGCGGCTGAAATTTGGAGATAAACTTGTCAAACATGATTCCAAATGAAGAGTTAACACTTTTAACTGTACTGTTTTGTAATCAGTTCAGTAATTGGTGTAATCTGCTCCTTTACCGTCATGTGTTAGGAAGTGTGTGTAACTGTCCAATTTTATTATGTATACCTGTTTAGAAAAGGTGTCTGAAAAGCCCTGATAGGTGCTGTTTTAGGGAAGAAAAATAACTACTTAATGCAGTGAAGGCAGCTTTAATGCATGTGTTTTCTGTCACTTGATAATTTCCAACATAATGCTTAGAAGGCACAGACCTACTGAATTCATACTTTTTACTGATGTTTTATTCATCTTCTTGCTTTGGTGTGGTGTAATAGATGGATACTTTAATTACACCCTGACTTCAGAATTAGTTTTGCAAGCTGCTTCCAACTTTAGCATAGAAAGAACAAAAGGAGTGTAGTTCTTCTAACCTTCCAGTGTACATTTTCTATTTTGCTCCTTCTGTCTGCTCCCCTTTTTTGGCTTTCTGTTATTAGAGAAGCTGTATAGCCTTGCAGAGAGGTATGCACTACCTTGATGCTGTCATGCAGTCTTTAGCCTAAACAAGCTACACCTTGCTTCAATAAAGTTCTTCAGCATGAATTGTCACTGAAATGCCTGCATATGCCAACCTTTTTCAAAAGTTCTTCTATAAATTGTGTCCAGTGAAAGCGAGTAAGTGGATTTTTGTTCTAAAGGTGCTTTTTACAGGCAGGTGGACTATTTATCTGCTGTATTATAAAAAAAATTTCCCTAGGTCTTTGTCTCAAACATAACTTTGCTGTATTCGGAAGAGAAGCAGCAGTGTCCCATGCCATTTACACATTACCTACCACTCATTCTTACTGTTACAAGGTTTTTGATAAATACAGCAATGTCATCTCTGTTTCTAGTTAACATTCAGCTAGCTTCTGTGCTGCTAAATGTGCAGTGTTCTTTGTTATTTCATTCACTTTCTCTTGATAATGCAGTGGTGTTTAAAGTAACTGGTTTATGATGTATTTGAGAGATGGACAAGTGATGATTTTTTTCTTTTAAGTATGATTTTTTTTAAGAGGTTTTGTCTTTCAGAATGAGAGCTGCTCTTCAAAAGAGGGATAACACCTGTGGTTTGATTTTTAAGTATATTGATTTCACTTTATCACTTTTTTTCTTTTCAGATTCTGCTTGGATTCTGCCAGACAGACAAGGCAGAGACTTTCCATCAACTGGTCCAATTTTAGCTTGAAAAAAACCACATTTGCTGCACATTGAAATGACACAATATGGGGAGGGAACCCTGCAGGAATCAATGAACGACAACTCCACTTACCTGTCCTGCTGTGCTGAGAGCTTATCTGGTCTTGAGCCAGTGCTGCCTTGCCTTGTCCCCAGTGCTGTGTGGATCTGCACTGAACCCTTTGGCCTGATAATTCTTGCGGACTGAAAAATTGCCACTTTCTACCTGAATTTGTTAGCTTGTGTGCTTGTAGTCTGTGAGTGAGACTTACTTGATTGTAGCTGTATGCCGTTGGAGTTGGAACAATAGCTCTTTTCCATCTCCTTCTGAATGCCTTGGCCTCAAAGACTTTAAATTGCTTAGGCTTGGGTGGAGGCCAAAATACTAGTTTGCATCATCTGCAGTGGCTCCTGTCACTTCTGCATCTAGCTATGTTTTGTCATTCTGACTCCTGACAAAGGAATGGACCTAGTCAGTTGTGCTTTCATCTGCTCCAGAATTCTCCTGACATGACTTCATGAAAAAGAGGCTCTTATGGGACAAGTATTTCCTCAGTTCTTTCACAATCTACTGTTTAAGAGTGTACAAGTTACGCTATTTGTGTTTTGATTTTTTTTTCCTGACTTGTAGCCAGCTTGTGTAAGAATACTTGCAGAATGAGAAAATTTAAAAAAGAACAGTACTCACACTATCAAATCTGTTATAGAGTGTATAATTGTATTAACACTGAAGCCTAACTGGCTACTTTTTTAACATATTGTTAAGTAATATTAAAATCATGTCTTTCTTTTTGAAAGATGGAATACATTAGTATGGCAGAAGACTTGTGTCTTGCTTTTTTCTGCTTGGGTGGGGAAAGGGAAGAAAGAAACATACCAAAAAAATAATGGTTTTCTAAAGTAAATTTCATCTTGTGTCAAAATTGGTCGGTGAATGCTACTGAACTTTAACATATTCCGTGTTTGCCTGCTCACCTGATGGGTAAAACTGCTGTCTGCTAGAGCAAGAAAGACTGCTGCTGAATGCTGGAATTAAGTTTGTTAATTCTGTGAATTACTATAATGTTTCTATTTCAATAGATGATTTGTGAGAAACAAGGTAATACAAAAATTTCCAATTTAATGTCAGTGCAGAAATGAAGTAGGTAGGCTCAGTGCTACTTTCATGTAAATAGTTAACAATATAGTAATATTTTGCGGGTTGCATAGTATTGCCCAGCATGGAGGAAAACTGGTAATTTAGGATTTTGATCTGAGTAAAAATACTGCACTTGTAGAAGTTTTTTTGATACTGAGCTATTTAGTCAGAATAGAGACAACAGAAGCTTTCTTTTTACTTCCAGATGACCATACTTACCCAAATTATAAGGCAGTCTTCCTTTTTTTTTTTTTTGAAGAAAATAGGACTTCCACCCAGCACATGCTTAAAAGGACAGTACAGCTTCAAAGCCCACTAATGACCTCTTCCAGAACCATTCCATATTTATCTATCTTCCACATGTTAACATGTATTTTTCTGTAATACACCCACTGGGCTTGGGACTGCTTTGCCAGACACAGTCTAATTACACTCAGCTTTGGACTTGAGAAGGTTTAATGGATGATTGCTTCCATGTCCCCTGTGAGACCCTGGTTTAACAGGAGGCTTGGGTTGGCTACAGACCACGGAGATATCTACAGATTTGCATCCCCCTTGTTGGTCCTGGAGCTCCTATCCACTGTGTGCTCCTGACACAGAATATAGTTACTGAGCTTATACCCAGCCATTGTAGGTAAAGGAGCCCTCAGTCTCCCCTTGTAGATGAGGGAATGACACAATACCTGTTCTCAAAATATAGTCCAGGGATGTAAAGGGGACAACTTCCATTATTCAGCTTCAGGTTGAGGAAGGCATTAATAGCTTAGCCTCACTTTTTTGTATATTGTAGCATATGTATTTGTTTGCTTGTGCTGGAGGAAAAACATCTCAAACCTAAAAGGTAATACCTATACCACTTAGCACCAACTGTCTCGGCAAAACTGTGTGCTGTTGAAAATACCTGTTATCAGTTAGTGGAGAAGAATGAACTTTGTTTCTTGGGATCATGGAAACTTGCAGCTGTTGCAGCCTGAGTTAGTTAAGTAAAAGTGGAGAGGCTTCTCACGAGGGACAGTGGCTGAGGGCGTGGGGCGGGGGGGTAACACTGCTGAAGCTGGATGGTTGTGCGAAATCCAACTTTTCAGGCTTTTTCAGTTCTAACCTGTAACACAAGGTGGCAGTGTATGTCATCACTAGTAGTGATTTCTGTGTCGGTGATCTCAACAAGTTGAGGCACGGGATGGAAAAACTAGTTGATGTCCCATGGGTGAATATTAGTGCAGATTCCAACTTCTCTAGAGTAGGAATGCTTTGAAAGTACTGAAATTTTTAATGGTGCTAGAAAACTCGTTTCGTAGCATTTGTTTTCACTAGTAAATGGGGAAGAAAGTTGGCTTTATTCTCTACTAATGAAGCAGTTCAAAGAGTGATACATGAATATGATTGCTTCTTTTATTTTGAAATCCTGGGTTAAGACAACAGAAGTCCTTTTGTGTTTGAGGAATATATGTATGTATTCGTAATATCCTTCAAAGATACTTGCCTTATGCTCCATCATGGTATATTAGTACGACTGACATGATGCCACACACTACACAGAAAGCACGAAGAATGAGTCTCCATGGATCTGCTGTTATTGCACCTTGATGAGAACTTAAAGGCAAGTCATATTTTTCTAAATTCGTAAGTAAATGGAAGATAAGCATGGACTAGTCTGGGAGCCAGGAGATTTTAAAGTACTGGCTTTAATTATACCACTTTTGTGGCCTCGGGCAAAAGAGTCAGTTACTGTTACTCTATTCATTAAATGGTTTTATTAAGAATTTGCTGAATTATGAGCGTGTTTCTTAATGCCTAGATAAGTAGCGATGTGAAGTCTGTTTAGGTGCAACACTATAACCTCCTATTGGAGGCACAAATGCTCTGCATTGGCATTTGTGTAGTTCAGATGTGTTGAATCCAGATAAAATACATTTAAAAGTAATTTTGAGTAGAGGAGACCTCTATAAATAATACATCATGACTGAGTAAATTTGAGTTCTTCATGAGAGTTGAAAGGGGGAAAAATTCCACCTTTGAGAGTGGGCTACTTTGATAAGTATAGTGTAACTTTTCCCCTTGTTCCTTATTCATCTTAACCTGTATGAAAGATGAATATCTAAGCTCTGGAGGTGACTGGTGACATATCTGTTCTAGACCTGTCTGCTGATATCAGTGCTGCTGAATCTGAGGGTGTGGTACTTTTCAGGCATTTCCTTAATGGAAGAGGGCATAATTGCAGAAAACGTTTGTATCTTGAACGGTGTTGATATTGGATGCTCTAAGACAGCTGTTAGGCAGGGATGTCTCGCTTGGCATTCACTTTTGCTGCTTTCTGAGGTAATGTAACTGAGAGTTCAAAAGTCTTCAGTACGCTTTTTTGGTGTGGCATCACTGGTACTTAAAACCATGTAGCTGAGGTTCAGCACGCTGGCAGCACAAATCTCACCCTAGCCTGAGAAGAAGATTAATAGGTTAAAAATTAATTCATATAGTGACTGTTGAGCGTGTAGGTGTTTGGTGTGCTCACTGCTGCTCAAAAAGGCTTTGCAAGTTGCTTTCTGTTTCAGTGAGAGGTTAGCTCACCTTTACTTTAGTGTGGATCCTGTTATATGGTGATGGAGAAATTAATGGTAACTGGAGTAAATGTTTACACTAATATTCACAATTTCACACATTTTCCAGTACAGATGAAGGTATGCAACTTGTAATTGCAGAATCTATTCTTAAAAAAATAAATAAATAAATCTCAGCTTGCTATGTTGTAACGTACATCTGAGCAAGATTAGGTGTGTAGTGTCTTTGTTATCTTTGGCTCTTTCTCTGTATTTAAACCTCCAGGAAATCTGAAGACTGAAACCTTTGGTAGGGGAATTCTCTGAAGTGGAGTCACAGAAGTGTTCATTCGGGATGTCTCCCTTCCTCTTCCTGTCCATCAGAAAGAACTTTTCAAAAAAATTCCAGTTTTCCACATTTTAAATGCCTTCCTAATCACAAACAACTTGTCTGTTCTCTCTTACCCTATTCGTCATTAACTGAAAATGTTGAATAATCATAAAAATAATGTATCTTGTACTGCTGCTACAGGTAGCTGAGGTAAGTGTACTGTCGTTGAAAGGAGGATGTTTTTCTCTTCTGTTTTCCCCACTGAACAAAGAAGTAACAATACCAAACCTTTGGGCCTCATTTCCATTCTTCACAGGTATGTCTGTTTAGTTTCAGCTTTGCTGCTTTTAGCTGTACAGTTGGGCCTCTCCCAGCTCAGTGCTTAGAGATATGGAAGAAACCTACCTATTGATGCACTCTGGATTCACATAAACTGTTGAAAAACATACCAGGTAAACCTGTGTTTTCCTGTAACTGTAATCTAGGGTTTTTACTACTTTGCTTATAAAGATGACAGGTACAAATGGGATTTTAAAATGGATGATGTCCAATTTCTATCTCTGTGGAAGACATAAAACAAAAGGGGAGAAGGTATATGTTGATTATGTCTTCTCTGATATGTTTTTCTCAGTGATTTTTCTTTTTTTAAAAAAAAAACTTCTACTACTTTGAATGTCTTGTTTTAGGATGGCTTGAGGCATGTTTTCACACTTCAATCACAGGTCCATAGCCTTTAACATTGTTGTTTCACCAGGTATTGTTTGATCAGAAATACGTAGTTTTATTGTGTCGTTAGCAGCTCTTTAGGCAGATTTACCAGAAGAGCGGACTGTGTGTAGTCTGGATGTTTAACATAAATTTTCCTTCCGGTATGTCTGTGTTGCAGAAGTACAGCAATCCACAGATCTGTATAGATGCATCATGGCAAGAAGGATCTACTGGAATGTTCTTTTCTAGAAATTGCCCAAGGGCAAACCTCTGCCAGTGATGAACGTTCTGGAATCTTGTGTCAACTCTTAACCTCCATTTTCTTAACCATTTTTTTCTGGAAACAGAACAGAAAAGTAAAACCAACATCTCTTTGACAATGCTGTAATACCCATAAGCTGACAATTTCAGATTTGTTAACTGGCAAGGAGCGTATGAGAAGGTAATGTTTTTGCTGCAAATAATACTTATGTCCAGCTTGCCATCTATGAAAAGAAGAGGCAGTGGGCAGATGTAATATCTATGAAGAAAAAGTGGCACCTAGTATTGAATGGAAGAATGAATAAAAATCTATACTGATGTACTCACAAATGATTGTCATTTATATTGCATAAGCTAGCATGCATTTCACACGAAGTACGTCACTCAACCAGCTTATACAAGTTTGATTTTTCTCAGGGAAAGATGTCTAGACCTGTTTTCCCATTCTGATTTCTTTTAAACAGGCTATTGACTCAAATGAAGTTAGTACAACTTTGGTTTGTGGGGATTTTTTTGCATGCAAGCAGCATGATTTTTTCTAAGGTTGTTTTCTTCGTGACTGAAGATTTGAATCCAAGGCTCTGGAGTGGAAAACCTGGAATGCTGAACTCATGAGACCAGATGACTGTATTGTTGCCTGCTGTTGCTTCAACAGACTTCATGCTGCAAGCCACTCATCTGCATCAGCTCACGGGAGAGTGGTTCCATATTAACTGGAAATACATAATCAGCAAAGCCCTCTTCTTCCAAAAGGAAAAAAAGTGGGAATCAAGTCACTTGAAGTCAGATATTTGAACATATATACCTTGTCTCATGCACTCTGTCTTCAGGACCTTGTACAAGTTTTTGTCTCATCTATTGCTTGACCACTAAAGAGATTCTACAGTCTTGCTAAGGGCAGTTAAGTTGAGGTTTCCAGGTTTTTGTGGTTGGTTTGTTTTCTATTAAGTTAAGGGCAAATTAGAAGTAGCCAGTTTGTAAGAGAGGTCCTCCTGGGACAATCTTAACAGTCTAACAGGGAAAGACAAGTTTTAAGTGACATTACATTGGCCTCTTCACTCAACGTATATTGATTGTATCAGAGTTTGAGCTCTTTGCTCTAGTGAGTGAATTTTCAAGGCTGGACGTGGAGCCATAGGTGTGTAGTCTTGCTTACTGTGAAAGACATGATTGCTAGAACTGTTTCTTGAAAACGGGAAGAGAAGAGAGAGTGCCCTAGTACACTACTATCTAATGTAGCAACAGTACTGTTGTCTCTATCCTTTCATGCAAGGTCACCTCTTAGATTTCTTAATTGGGTGTACTCTTACTTTCTGTAACGGTCTGCAGATGAAGTCGTTGTCTTCTAGTTAACAAGTAAACAAACTTTTCCATTTGAAAAGAGTAGTGAAAATGCGGTTTGCTACCATTTATCTTATATGGCGTTTCTACTTGTTCCTTTCTGTGCCGTGTCTGAAAAGTCCATTTAAAGAATTAATGAAACTTTTCAGTAATGTAACTGTGGTGCATGTCACTTGCCCGAGCCATTTTGTGGTCTATAGTAAAACTGTTTTAGTCATTCGTTCTCCCCAGCTGCCTCTGAGCCTTTGTGTCATTTACATTGGTCATACTTTACGTATTTCACCAGGTGGGTAAACTTTCTGTAGGCTGTCTTGCAGAAAAGCCTATCCTTTCTGTATCATGAGTATCATGACTCTGAGTCAAGAGGCATGAAATTGTTTATTGACTGTTCTTATTTTATAAAAAATAACAATAAATTCTGGGACTGCCTGTGGCCTTCCCCTTCAGTTCTGGGAGGAGCTGGCATAATATCAGTGAGGATAAACTAAGTGGGTAGGAATAGAATTGTAAGGCAAAAGGCCTAAGTCTGTTATGTGATGTGTTGCTCCTTGTTCTTACTACAGGGCTTTTGTGTAACACCTAGCAAAGCAGTTCATCGAACAACCTACCAGAGAAAGTTGTAAGTACATCATTCAGCTTCTCCGTACTATGTTTTGCTGTTTTGTAAACTGGTACAAAAACATAATTGGTATTTGAGTGGTGGTGAAAGAGTTATGTACATGCATGTGTAAAGTCATAAGAGGTTTCAGATGTTTCTGAAATTCTCTGCTGAGCTACAGCTGGGGATGTAACGCTAGATAGTGAGGTGAATAAGTGGAAATGCAAGAATTAAGCAGGTCAGTGCACTGATTATGCGGTGTGAGAAATAATCATCTTGCCACATCAGAACTGTTACTCTCTTCCAAAATATTTCTTTATTTCATTTCATTCAAAGACCACGAATTGTGATCGTTACGGTAACTGCTCTTCTGAAATCCATTTTTAACCCATCTTAACAATTGGGCAATCCAAACTGGTCACAACTGAGTTACTGGAGAGAGCTGGCATGTTCTCATGTGGTCTGAACTTTCAATGTCTTGCTTTTGTCAGTGTTAGCCAGTATAGCATGATTGTTTTTCTCTTTTTTTCACGCAGATGCCTTTTTTGGACACTAATCTACGCTTGTGCAATAGGAGCGTCATCTCTACGTGCCTTGGAACATTTTAGACATAGGATTCAGGGGCTTGAATGGATTATGCATTGGCAGAGATGTAGATTTTGGCAATGCCTTGAATTAAGACATGATAATCTATGTGATGCATGCAAGTAGACTAAAGAGAAGTCTTAAAAACATTGAAGTCATTACCCATACAAAGGTATGTTTGTTCTGGGGTTGGAATCCTTTAAATGATGTGGTGTAGGGATAGATAAGGTCTAGCATGACCTGCTGCCAGTTCCCTTTTCTCATACCAGCGATATGTCAGGATGACATGGTATGATGTTGTGGGAGAAGCATTTGTTAAAAACAGCTGAAACCCAAATACAGTTGTAGGTTACAATCTCCAGGCTGGCTGGCTGACTGATTTTGCTTATTGCCCAGCTGCTTTAAAAAAAAATTATGTATTTAAACTGGGAGATTATAATCTATAACCCTGGATTTGGTTTTGATGCCAGTTGACACTTCATAACGTTTAGCCGTTGGCAACTTAAGCAATCTTGAATGTTGCTGTAATACAGAATCACCCAAACAAAAGTAGCCCAATGAGGAAACAGCACAGCTGGTTGAGAAATTGTGGAAGTGATAGTGTTTTGAAATGACTGGGAGGGGGAAAAAAAAAACAAAAAAAAACCAAAAAACAAAACACACACACCAAAAAAATTGGTTGTGGTATTCTTTTTGGGTGTAGCCTGGAATGTATTCTGTGTGTTAGATTGCAGGAAATAATGCAGCATAAGTGTGAAAAACAAGCATGTTACTTCAGTTGTGTGTGTAAATATGGATGCCCTGTTTTGATGTGTAATGGTCTAAAATGGTATTGGTCTTAAAGGTAAAATTGCTTTAAATGTGTAAGGCTTCAACATTGCACAGAAATGACTTCTTAAAATCCTGCTTCCTCTTTAACTTTTTTTTTTTGGTTGTGGTAACATTTTTATAGGCCTAAACTTTATAAGATGTGTGATTCCGTGGCCATGCTGAGCAAGTGTTGTGCTCTGCACAACTTCAGTCATTGTATCTTGTATGATAACCAAAATTAGGTAGCTGTGGGTAAATGAAGAAGGGAAAAATAGCTATTTTTAAGTACCTTTTTTTAATGTGTTTTTTTTTTCCCTTCATCCTAAAGTCTTTAGCAATTCCTCTTTGCATTTTAACTTGATTTGTAAAGCATGTAAAAGACGACTGTTGTAAATCTTTAGTGCAAGCTTTTGTGTCCTACAACTCTTTGGAAATGTGTTACCTTCTTTTGATAAAGGACTCTGATTTAATCCACTTTCTTAAATAGCTTTTGCCTTAACCTGCTTGACAGTCTTTCTGGTCTATGGTTACCCATGCAATTCAGTAGTCGGTCACTGCACTGACAATTGGTCTTTCCTTAGGAGGATTATTAATGAATATCCGAACTGTGGTAAAGATGTTTCCAAGCTGACACTAGTGTGTCCCATGCTGCTGTACAACTGGAATAGATGAAGCAGGAAAGACGTGAGGCAACGACGACTGTACTCCATTTTACAGAAGAAGCATCAGCACAGAGATGAAGCAGCTTTGCCCCAGCCATAGTGCAAGTCTGAAACAGAGTTGGAGACTGAACCCAGTTATCCAGAGGCCTGAGTCTGTGGCTGAATTACAAGCCTGTCTTATGTTGTGAGGATTTACACAAGAACTATCGATGGATAAAAAAGAGAAGCACTGTGAAGCATTAGCCTCTTGCTTCATGGTGATTTTTGCACTAAATGTTCTCTTCCTCATGTTTACTTACCCCACCTCCCAGACCACCTCATCGATCCTTCTTGCTCCTGCAGACCTTGTGGCTGAGGTTTCCTGGAAATACCTGAGGAGCGATTGGGTTGTGTAAGTGGTAATGTGCTCCTGAGGCTTTTTGGCAGCAGAACCTAGGAATTAATACTATGAGTTTTAGTTTGTTCAGTTAAACTGTTATCTCATGCATGCCTGAAATGCCACCACCACACTATAGTGTTTCTTACCGTGCGTGGACAGCTGCGTGGCTGAAAACTGATGGAGTGCCCCTTGCTGTAGTTGGACCATGTTGCGAGTAAACTCACTGGGGTCAGAATGAAGTAAAATGCCTATTTGTTCTCTAAACAGCCTTGGGTGAGACAAAGAGGAGAGGGTCTGGTGTTTCTTTTAGTTTATTCATTCCTGGCACAGTAACGGCATGTCCTGTGCTGGAGGAGGCAGTCGCTGGGATGGATAGGAGCTGTGGATTTCCTGGTCTGTTGTAATCTCTCTTGGTAGATTCTCATAAATCAAGACGCGTGTACCTTACAGCTGTGGCCAGATCACAATCCAGACCCTTAGTGCTCAGTTTTCTATAGGTCGGTTTCACCTCTTGCTCCTGGCTTTAGTAGATTTGTCTTTTGTCTTACTATGTCAGGGTATCGGATTAATTTAATTGCTGTTTTCCGTCACATGTGATCACGTTTCTTTGTGAGAATAGGAACTGTGAAGTAACCCTAAACCCAAGTATGACTTTTGTACTTCTGAAAAATGGCTTAGTCATTATTAAATACTACTTTTTACACCCCTCAAAGGAGCGTGGACCAGGTGTATGGGAGGAATTTTCATCTGAAAGGTGTCGTGCAGAAGTTTAGCAGCAACTGTTAAGTGAGGTGATGGGAACGTTACATGCTAATTAATGGTGTAGGTTACGTTCTGAGATCAGCATTGCATGGACTGGCTACTTGGTGCAGTATCACCGTCCTATGTATGAGGAAGTGAATCAGCTGGCTTACATGTTTAATGCTTAAGAAAGTTTGAGAAAGTCTAAAGACACAGGACCTGCTGTAGTTCAGCTATGGTATAAATGTGGTCTCCAGCAGTGATTGTCTACTGTGTAGGATGGCAATGGTTTCTACCAGAAATTAATTTCCAGGAAAGCATGTGACTTACTTTGTTCACCTTACTTTTGCTAATAGAAAGAAACTGAGAGCTTTCACCAGCAGCAGGTTTTGTATTGAGTGAAGATCCTTGTCTCATAGCAGATGTACCCATTTGCATGGGAGTGAGCTCATTTCCAATGATGAGAATGGGTTCGTCTAATTCAGCTACTGTATCTGCCATTTCCTGCCAAGAAGCATACAGAGTTGAAATCATCTACTGCTGTGCAAACACAGGGGAAGAAGACCAGATATATGCAAAGAGCTTGGCCAAGTGTGTTTAAGCATCTTGATCTAGTGGGATAGCTTTATTCCAATAGAAAAGTTGCCTGTTAAAATTTTTTTATTGAGAATTCACTATGAAATTTGACACGTTGTTTTTAAAAAACCCTAGTTTTCCAGTGTCATGGTCTTCAGGTGAGAAAATAATCTTCCCTTTAACCAGCAAGACAGATACTGGATGCTAGATTCCTGTAAGGAGTGTGTGATGCTTTTAGATGACTTAAGAGTTGCAGAAGATCTGTGCAGAAGATTAAAAAATATCAGTCGCTGTGTTTCAAAGTGGACTTGCCAGTATTGCAAGAGCTGTAACTTTTTTAGTGGTTATGAGACCCAAAGAATAACCTGAAAGGTTAAAGTGCCTTTTCAGGGTAATGTTCACATAGGTGCAATTTGGTTTGCCTTTTGTCTGTGTGACCAAGGCAGAAGCTTGGTTACATTGGACACTCAGGTTTCAAAACATAGTAGATCTGAATTCCACTTGTTGGAATCACAAAAATAATTTGTGTGGATCCTGTCCTTTTGGACTGTGGAGGTTATGTCCTGCTTTTCCTCTAGGATGAGTTGCTGAAATACTTCTGTTGCCTTTTATAGTGGCGTTCTGGTAGTCCCTCGTTGGAGAAGCTGCCCAGGAAAGGAAATGCTCTGGCCATAGTGAGCGTAGTGTGGCCAGTACTGAAGTTCATGTGCTTTGTGGCCAAGTGAGCTTCCTTTTTAAGTTCGCTGTCATCTTCCCCTGCTGTTTTTTATTGCCAACACTAGGTGCTTTTTCATGTTTAGGAATCAGCATCAGGAAATATCTTAAATTTTGTGCAAATTTTAAATAATTTCCTGTTCTTTCTCCCTCTTACCCCATGCGTGGTGTCTCAGTCGACATACCTCAAAGGACAGATTAGTTATTTGAGCAGAACTTAGCAGCTGCACTCTCCAGGGGGAAAAAAGTGAATTTTCAGGTAACAATAAAGCTGCAAATGCAGTTTGATGCTATTCCTGTCAAAATAAATGGGACAACCAACAGGGCATCAAAAAGAGTGCTATAAATTCTGTTTGCTTCCTTAAGGCAATTAGCCAGGGGTGCTGCTAGCCAGGAACAGATGAGAAAAACAGATGACAGAAACAGAGATTCATTTTATGAGTTTGGCTGGAATTTTAATTGCACTTCTCCCTGTGTTAATTAAGAAAATGAATGTTTAGCACAGACGAGTGAAGACTGGTAGCATGCTTTAGAGAGGACTCCTGGTGCAGCATCCTGCACCTGCTGGCGGTGTTTTTGGGAGACGTGAGGTGGCAATCAGGGAAAGTCTGCACCCAGCAGAGGGCTGGCCACCAATAATTGGGAAACGGGCACCTTGCAGGAGTTTTGGCTTCCCTTTCAAATTTTGAATTTGACTCACTTCTACGTGACTCAGTCTGGCTTGACGTTTCAAGGAGACGGGCTGGGGCCATGCCTGTTGCAAGATGTCACCTCCCTGCCTGCTGCGCTCATGTGCCAGCCCATTTACAGACGTGAAGTATGGGCTGTGATTTTCACAGTGATTGTGGTTTCTAGTGAGCCCTGAAATCTGGCAGGGTAGTGAAGTCTAACACGCACATTGCAGCCTGGGCATCCTTCTAGATGCTCTCTAGCACCCTCCCTGTGCTGCCTCAAGGATTGTTGCCCAGATCTCTGGTGTTCACTCAAAGCTGCCGCACTACTGGGCAATAGATGATCATGGAGTTGATGGTTCCATTTTATTGGGCAGGAGGGTTAATGACTTCCTCACTTTAATATTGTAAGGCTGGAAAGCCTGCAAGGAGAATTTCAGTTCTGAAGGCTGCACATGAACGTGTCTGTATTGCCAGGCTTGGAGAGTTGGATAGCCTCTTTAGTCAGAGGCTGAACCCAGGACGGCTGCAGAACAGGAACGCAGGACAGGATAATTCAGGTTGGAAGGGACTTGGGAAAGTCTACAGTCCGATGCCTTGCTCTAAGCAGGGTCAGCTTTGAGGTCAGATCTGGTTACTCTGGTTTTTATGCGTTTTGGCCTTGAAAACCTTTTAGGACAGAGAGTGAAAACTCTCTGGGCATTCTGATCATTGCCTTATTGGTTATAATAAGTTGGCATTTTATTATTATTGTTCATTTACTTTCTAGCCTTTAGGCTCATCTTTCATGTCGCTAAGCTTTCTGTCTGTATTGGTAAAAACAATCTCATAGCTTCTAAGCAAGTTCTGGGGAGAGAGTGGGGATTAACCCACGCGTTTCAAGAATTTGAAAGTGAAACAGCATTGCCATTCCCAATTTTCCATTTTCTTTAAGCATGTTCCCTCCCTTTGATTAAAACCCCCACTTGCTTTTCCTGCTTCTTACTCCTTACGTGGTTCCCCACCCACACCTATGATAGAGGTAGAGGAGGAAGGACTTAGATGGCTCAAACCGTTTGACACTTCTTCTAGTAAGCTAGGTATTACCCCAGTTCCTGAGGAACTGAAGGACAGGGGCAATAAGATGAGATCAGGATCCAGATCTCCAGTTTCTAGGTACTGCAGTAAGAAGTTCTTGATGACGATTTGTATTCATATAATGTATTTCAAATGTTGAACATTGGATGGTGAAGGACCTGAGTTACACCAGCCTTGAGGCAGAGATCATGTTCTTGCAGCAGGTTGTTCCACTGTGTGATAATAATGGTGTGAGCATTGCAATGGCAGTGTTTGTTCGTGGTGGAATAGAGTATGAAACCTGGCATGCGCTGTGGTATGTTTGTTATATTGTCTCAGGCTGGGTTTGTTGATGAGGAGCCTTGTTTCATTTTGGCTGCATCATGGTTATCTCAGGCCTTTCCCTTTTTAACCGATTCACTCTGTGTAAGTTACATTAAGGAAATAATAAATAAATGGCAATGGGCTTTCCCTGGCTGAAATTAGCTGTTGACCTTAGACTACCATAAGCTACAGCTACAAAAAGCCCCCGCTGATTTTCCTGGTGGGCTTGAGGAAGCCTCGGAGCGGCTCTTTGAGTTAAATGTTTGGAGGAGGAGTGGCGGGGATGGTGTGAATGTTATGTGTTTTGCTACACGAACTGATGGTTGCTTGAATGAGTGGACTTCCTGATTCAGAGGTAAAGAATGAATGGTCTCTCCTCATAGTTTCAATTTTAATATAAAAGGTACTTTAGCAGCTCGGTGGTGTCTGCAGCCCCACGCAAGTGCTGCCTAGACAATTGTTTCCACTGCTTGAGAAAAAGTCCATCTGACGCACCAATGGGAAGTTGACACTTTCAGTTCATTAAAGTGAGCATCTATGAGCCTACGTACTCAGCTGAGAATGTTTCGGCCTCTAAGAAGGGTCTGAAAAAGGCTTGAGCTTTTTCAAAAGCTTTCATTGTCTGAAGGCACAGGCTCTTACAGCTCAGCTCCCTCCTGCCGTAGCACTGGGACTAAGTGTATAGTTGTTATTAGATTGTTGCAGCAGCCTTGCTTTATTGCTTGACCTTGCTTTATTTAAAAATAGTAATTAAAACTGTTGCTTTCTTTGTTTGCAAGATAACTACCTTTACGGATTCCAAATTCATTGTTATCTGGTTGACGGTTCGGTGAAGGGACCTTTAGAGAAAACTGAGGATATACTCATGTTTTACTCATTTTCCTAGTATTTGTCTGGTTTGCTCTCTTCACAGAGCTAATATACCTGTCTGTATTTGCAGACCAGCTCCTTCAAATTGCTTATTACTGTGTTCCAAATACTTCTGGAAGGTGGCTCTGTGGGGGCTTTTTTTTCCCCTATTTTGCTCTAATGGTTACTTTGACATTACATCAAAATAATGCCACTTGAGAATGTAGCAGGATACTGATGACCTCTGGGAAAGGTTTCTTAATACATTCGCAATTGCATCCTACAGACCAGACTTAAAGGGAGCTCAGATACTCTTGGAGAAGTTAGCGAACACAAACAGCAGGATAAGGCATCTTCCACATGGAAGTCATTATTGCCTTTTCCATCCTAAATGCGTTTACTGTACTGCTGAAGCAATGGACATGCTTGCTCTAAGGGCTTGGAGGCTTTTTGTTATTAATTATAGCATTAAATATTCAGCCACCAAATTTCTGGTATCAACCCCTTGGTAATAGAGGAAAGCAATGATGTTAATGGCTTTTCTGATATGGTTTAGAGGGCAGCACAATGTTTGGCCCTGTATTGTTCTCACCTGAGATACTGGTGTCTGAAAACATGAGTCTAGTGATGTCAGCATCTGACAGTGTAGTGTATATGGATAAGAACTATCAGTGAACTTAAAATCGCCATTTCTCCTATGTATTGTTATATTATGTCTTCTGTCTTTAAATATAGCAGCCTTTTAGCTTTGGCACAGCAGTGGTTAAGATGATAGACTGAGATAACATTTCTACCTTGATTTTTCTTTAGATAGCAAAAGAGTTTATGGTGATCCCTGGGAATTTATAATCAAGACTAATTCAGGTTGGAAGGGACCTTTGCAGGTCATCTAGTCCAGCCTCCTGCTGTCTTTCGTGATGTCTAATTTGCTGACGTGACACCTAATCCACTCACTCTCTACTCTGGGTCATGCTTCACTCGCACAGACTCTGCCACTACCTTCAGGGAGGTCTGAGAGCAGACCTTCCCAGCCAAGTAGACATTTTATATCTTGGTCTTTGTCCATGGACCAACATTTTCCTTGTTGCTGAGATGCTTGTTGCTTTCTGCATCCTTCCATGTTTCAACTCCAGTCAAGCTTTTACTTTCCTGCTCTCTTACATGCTCAGGCGTTGTCTCTGTATTCCTCTTAAATAGCCTGTCCCCACTTCCACCGCATGCACTTCCTTTTGGTGTTTGAGCTCAGTCAGGAGTTCCCCTCGGGCAGAGCTGGCCCCCTGCCATGTTTGCTTGGCTTCCTGTACATCAGAACGAGCTGTTCTGCTTTGAGTGGTGGTTCTTGGAGATCAACTGGCCCTCCTAGGCCCCTTTGCCTCAGCCTCCGACAGGATCCTGCCTACCAGTTCCATGAACAAGCCTAGATCTGCTAGTCCAAAATTCAAGATCTCTATTCAGCTACCTGCCTACATCCATTTCTTTCAGGATCTTTATATCACCATCTTATGATCAGTGCCGCCAAGGCTGTGATCAACCATCAGAGCTTTAACTAGTTCATCTTGATTAATTAGTAGCAGATTGAGCAAAGTGCGTCTCCTAACTGACTTGTCTATCACTTTTTTTCAAAAAATTGTTCTCCAAGATTGCTGTCTTGGATTGCTTGCACCCTTCCTTGTTGCCCTTCCAGCAGATACTGGGGTGGTGAAGACCCCCAGGGAGAAACAGGGCCTGCAATCAAAAGACTTCTCCTGGCTGATTATGGCTGATTTCATCCACTTTCTCTCTATTTTAGTGACCTGTAGCAGACGCCCATCACACTGTTATGCTTGTTGGCCTCCTCTCTCATCCTGACCCATAAGCTTTTGACCAGCCTGTCACCTTATTGCTTTGCAGAGCTCTGCACGTTCAGGTCACTTCTTTGCATAGGGCACAGCCCCAGGCTCTCTGGTTTTTCTCCTTTTTCCTTCCTGAAGACCCATCATCCATCCATCCGTCACAGCACTGCAGTCATGTAAACAATCCCACTGCATCTCCTCTCTTAGAGATACCATAGCTTTGTGTCTGCACGTGGACTTCCAATTTCTTCTGTTTTGCAGCATTGGTTTGTGTGCAGGCCCTTCAGAGAGGCTCCCAGTGATGTACCTTGGGAAAAGGTGGGGAAAGTCTTAGGAAAGGATTAGGGGCACTGGCTACTATTTGTTCCTTAATTTTTCTTTTGTAGGAAACGTCAGGAGTGTCGCCCCTGAGTACTGTTATATCCTAGGAAAAGACCTTTCATATCCCCTTTCTAGGACCAAGTGAGTGAGCACACAGTACATGATCATAGAATCATAGACTCATTATGGTTGGAAGAGACCTCAAAGATCATCAAGTCCAACCGTATACCCGATGCCACCATGCCCGCTAAACCATGTCTTGAACCGCCTCATCTAACAGATTTTTGAACACCTCCAGGGATGGTGACTCCACCACCTCCCTGGGGAACCCGTTCCAATGCTGGAATACAGGCGTTTCTAATCTGGCTCTTTCATACGCAACTTCTGTGACACAGGGTGGGTTTGTGTACCTGTAGAATGATGCTGGTCTACCTCTTATGGATTGATCACTCTTTAAGACCGTTTGCAAATATGCTAAATCAGAGATTATTTACTTTAATACATTCTTTCACCTACATAACGCACTTGCACAAACGCACACATGTATTCTGTCTCTGTGATACCTTCTGTTTAGCCTTCTTCAAGTAGATTTCATGTTTCTTCAGCTTTTTTTTTCCATATGGTGGGCTCTGACTGTCCCACAGCGGAGTTGAGTCTGTGATACCTTCTGTTTAGCCTTCTTCAAGTAGATTTCGCATTTCTTCAGCTTTTTTTTTTCCATATGGTGGGCTCTGACTGTCCCACAGTGGAGTTGAGAATTAGTCCCCAATGAGGAAGAACAGAGGAAAACTTTTTCTTTCTCTCTCCAGTGGAAGGCAGCAGAATCAGCTGGCATCAGTCCCGTACTTCCTCCTCCTTTTCTCAGAAGCTGGAAGACTGCAGTTCCCTCTTCCCACATCCTCATCTCTACTCAGATGTGTGCAACTATTGATGATTAGCAGTCATTTTTTTTTCATGTCCAGGGTTCTTCAGGTGAATTCCACCCAGGCTGTGATAGCTCCTAAACTGTGCCCTGACTATCTGAAGAGGAACTCTCCTAGAACAATTGCTAGGAGCTCAGTGCACGCTTCCCCTGAGCACTTCTCCATAGCTGTGGAAGTTACGATGTGCTCAATGGCTGCGGAAGTTACGATGTGCTCAATGGCTGCGGTACCTTAGTAACTTCTCTTTGGCCTTTCTCTTGAGGTTCTGCTGTATGTAGTTTGAGAGACTCTTTCAAAAGAGAGACCAGCTAGTCACTGTGGCATTGTATCTGTCTGTGTCCTGACACCCCCCTCCCCAAAAGAAGAATTTCTGTCCACTGTCAAATGGATTTTTCTTATGCTGGTTAAAACTCAAGAGATGTCTCCGTGTTCTGTAACATATTTTGAACTCTGTGCTTCTATAGCACAGTAATTGTCTACTTCATCACACCTGTAGTTGTGCTGTGTTCCCTGCGCTATACAGCTGCTGTGACCAGATGGCTCAGTTTTATGCTGCTCTTTACCGTACCTGCCTGTAGCCAGGAGACTCTGTCTTGCAAGGCTTGGTTGTGGCAAAAACATTATTGCAATAAAGTAGTCTGGAGACTGATGGCAGCTGTAAAACCTTGGGATGGAGTACCTTGCTGTGTTATTTTATTGCATGCTGCCTGTCACTAGGCAGATGTGAGGATGGAAACAGCCTGTTGTTAGTGGAATCCTTTTCAAGAAGGAGTAGACTTTTTCACATACTTTGACAGTACATTAATATCTTTCTGTAAATTCCGCAGCTTACCTCTTATCTGAGGCCATATATGTTTTGATGAAATCACAGTAATGTGTTTTTCTTGTTTCTGTTGTTAAAGATTACCAGAGTAGTGTTTTGGGTAACTTCATTTTCTGATCTGTGGTGTAATGACCACTCTTGTCTACTTGTCCCGCATTCAATACAGGCACCAAGACTTTACATGTTTCCTTTCCCCTTCTTTGATTAATGCTTTTTCATCTGTTTTATCGAATTTCTGGCTTCTTCCCACTTGTAGGCTCCTTAAAACATAATCTAACAAGTCATCATGTACATTAATGGTGACAATATTGCAGTAACGGGGTATTTGGTCCAAAGTAACTTTAAATGCCAGGGTCTGTCAAAGCAAGCTCTGGCTCCATTCAGTCTTACGTGCGCACTTACCCTTCCACACCCACTGCTAAGTTAAGCTTTATCCCCTTTCACTGCCAAGCCAGCTTCACCCTCCGAGCTACCCTGCGCTCTCTGAGCCCTCCGTGCATCAGCTGCGTACCTCGGCTCCTGGCTCATCCCTCTCTGCAGAGGTGCACAGAGGAAAGGTTTTGCTTCTCAGTGTGCTGCTGCTTTGTCCTGTCTTATAACCTCCTCCGAAGTGGCAGAAGGAAACACAGCTGCTAGAGGGCATGTCTGTGCCATGGAAAGCAGACCTGAGCCACAGAGAGAGGCCGAAGGAATAAAGAGGCAGCCCAAACCTGGATGGCCTCTCTGCTGCAGGCACAATATGCCTGAGCTTCAACCTTGGTTCAGCTCATCCTCAGCTGAAGCAAATACAGAGCTCCTGTGTTTGAGGAGATGAGAGGTAGGGAGTACCAGCAAAGGAGGAAGGATTTTTCTTAGGATTTCTTATTTCTCTACAGCATGTCTGTGTGTAGAGAATGCCCGGTGTACCAGTGTCTCCTTCACTGCAGAGATCTTGCCCCCAGCTAAGTCCACGTACACCTGGAGTGGGGCAAGAGTCTCCTGGTGACGGTATAGTTAAAATATGCAGCCATAGCATGTATGCAAAGGAGCTGAACTGATGCTTTACTGGAGAGAGTAATTTCTTAACTTTGAGTGTGCTTATACTTGCAACCCTAATAACCTTTCACTGTAGTTCATGCTACTAAACAAGTACCAAAAAAAAAAAGTGCTCTGCTAAGATTATTTTGCACTTAGATTGCACTTCTCATATACACATTCATGCTGAGGGCATGCATGACATTCGTAAGGTCAACAAGAGGGTAAACTGCAGAGTTAAATGACTCGCTGAAAGCAATACAGTAAGTCAGTGTCAGAGCATGGAGCATCCCTGTCTTGTTCATGAGATCCTCTTTGTGTTCAAAGCAGAGACCCATTTAAATACAGACTAAATAATTTTGTAGTGATAGTGAAACACAGAAGTTGCTCATGCATCAAGCTAGCGGTGTCTGTGTTTGTTAGTATGGGCTAATCATGATTCCTAAGAAGGCTTTTCCTGTTATGAGGAAAAAAAGGTACTTTTCCTTCTTTCACTCCATAGCTTTATTGTTTCACTTGGAACAAAAGATCTTTTTTTAAAGCAAACTTTACCTTGCTACTGTAATACAGTTGCAAATACAAGTTAAAAAAAACTCCATGTAATTCAAATGAAAAATGTGAATATATTTGGAACTGCAGTCAAACAGAATCTGTCACTTGATTGAAAGACTATAATGTTCAAAATAGATGTTTAAGAAATGTGTTAATTATGCTGAAAAATGCTCTGTACTTCATTTCTTAGATGATAGATCTGTCACCTGCTACAGAAGACTTTCTCACGTGGTATCTTAATTTTAATATTTAAGTGAGCTTTTCTCATTTAGTATTTTGAAAACTGATAGTATGGGGAAAAGCTTTCTCATAATTTCCTGCAAAGCACTGTTTTGCCTTGGTCAGATGAAGGTCTTTCAATCAACTGATATCGCCTATATTTAGTGTTTGATTCTGCTCTAGTTCTTAGCAGAGCAGTCATAATTTGAAGCTTGTTAGGTGCCTGTGGTTTCCAGCAGTGCAAGTGTAATGTAAAGCTGGAGTTCAACCTAATAAATGGAGCGTTCTGTGCTTTTTCACTGCTAGAAAATGAATTTGAGCCATGAGGCACAGCAGAGGGGAAGATCAGTTCATTGTCATTTAAGAGCCATTAATCTGATATAAATGCTTTCCCTCTTCTAGCTGATCTCTTTTTGAAATGTTGCCCAGTTTTAAGTGTCAAAACCAAATGAAGCAGATGAGCCGTACTGCTGCTTTATTTCTGCAAGCTACGTGTTTCTCAGTTACAGCTTTTGAGCAGGAGCAATTACAGAGCACCTCTCCTACAGGCAGTGTTGAGGCTAACCTCTGCTCTTGACCATGAGGTTTCCAAACCCTTGTGGTGAAGGCTAGTACAGCTAATAATGCGCAAACAGTATCCCACTAACAATTTCCACACCTCATTTGTCTTCCCTGCTATGCAGAAGACCTGCTTAAAATATCAGCATCCCTCAACCACAGTCTGGTTGTGGTGGCTTGACCTTGCAGTGGCTCTAGCCAGCTTGGTAATTCCAGCCCACCGTTCATGTGTATCTTGCTCATCTCAACAGGGGCATTCCCATGCATGGCTCCCATGCTGACAGCGGGTGTCTGTCTTTGTTCCTGTCTAGAAGGATTTTCATCTTTGTGTGCAGCCCCAGCTCCATAAAGCTGCTGATGAAATTCCCATTGACTTCAGTAGGGTTTGGCATTCCCCAATCATTCTTTCCTTCGTGCCTACGTTCATTCAGCATGTGTTCAGCTCTGGTTTCGTTCTCAGCTCTCGTCTCTAGCCTTTCGTCCTCCATTCTTGTCTCCTTAAAAGATGATAGAGGCACAGAAACAGCACTTTCTGCAGTCTTCAGAGGGGTTATTTTGTGGTTTCCTGGAGAGTCTAAGCTTGCGTCTAGCTTGCTTGTCAGTCTTTTTTTTTTTTTTTTCCCCTGCCCTCCCTCCCCTTTTGAAACTTATATGCTGAAGGCCCAGCCTCACAGGAAACCATTTTTAACCAAACCACAGCAACAGAATTATCACTTGTACCCCCCTCCCCAAAACTGTCTGAAAGATCACATAGGTGGCACAGTTTCACAGCCCTAAGAATTTCACTGCTCTGCAATGGGAATGCACATGCTGGGTAGGAAATCCCAAGATGTTCCACTGTCTCTGCCTCACAGGGCCAGCGCTCGTTAGGCTCATATCAATTCCTCTTAGGGTTTTGGGTTGGATTTTTTTGCTGGGGTGAGGGTAGGAGGGACATTGCTTCTACCTTCATCACAGTGAACTTCAACATAGCAGTTCTTTTTCAGGTTGTGCATGTGCTGAAGAGGTCATGTGTCGAGGTCTTGGTGGGTTTTGACTAAACCAGATGAAAATTCAGACACTAGCTGGAACCTTTTTGAAGTTGCCATTTGTTGCCTGTTGTCATGATCCTTTTGTGTCCCATGCCTGATGGCTTTTTATTTTCCCTAAGATGTAAGCTCACTTAGCATCAGTACCGAATCGCATTCTTTCACTTACAGAAGTGATGCCCTGTTTTGGGAGTGTGCCGGTTATCCATAGTTATGTTCTCTATTAATCTTTGTCCTCCACCCTCCTTTGTGGTTGGGTGTCTCTTTTCTGCTAAAAGGTAATGCTACCAGTCAGGCATTCTTTTAACATACTGTCTCTGATTTTAGATAATGCTCTTATATTGGCTAGTAATGTACTGAGCACAAACGAAAGATCACTGAAAATATTCTTCTCAATAAAGGTGAGTTTCACATTTGATTGAACTGTTGAGTTTTAAATACAGCTTTTTAACAAAAAGATGTGTATTGCTGCTGTTAAGTGGTAACTGTCCGTGGGATCAGGAGAAACAAAATTCTATGTTTTCCCTGTGCCATAGCAACCACAAGTTGTGTTGTATTCACTTTTCAGGCTGTTAAAGGATGGTACTCACTCATTAGCTCCATTTCATGGTACAAGGAATCATTTGAACAAAATCCAAAAGAGGTACCATAATAATTTAGCACCAAGTCAGAACTGCAACTTGGAATTTATGTTGAAAATCTCAACCCTGTCTTGTCCAGAAGGTAAAGGGCACCTGAAGCTGTTCCTGTTTTCTCTCTCACAACCAGGAATATTTGTACAGGAATTACAACATCCTCATAGAACAATAATATAACTTTTTCTGATAAAACAATGATGCCGTTTAGATAAAATGAGAAACCGTGGGTTTGCGTGACACTCCAGCTTATCCGTTGGAAGGCTCTTACTGTGCCATTCCTTTTGTTTAATTTGGTCTTCTCAGAGTTCTCAAGTTTATCTGAATTTTCCAGCTTTACTCTAATTTATTCAACTTCCACCTCTCTCTTTTATTCTCAGCATTTGTAACAAGTTAATGGAAAGCCAAATTCTGCTTCTAGTGTTGGTTGACCACATAAGAAATTACTTTTTCTACCCTTTTTAATTAGTATTCTACCCTTGGAGGCATTTCTTCTCAGACTATAATAAATAAAACCTTTCTTATAATCTCTTTAGGCCTGGTCACTATACTGCATTTTTGGGTAGCGTGCTGAATAAATTCTATTTGCATTAAGGTGGTGTTTTTTTTTTCTCTCCTCTAGGACATTTTTTGTATTTGTCCATACCTTCCTCGAAGCACAAATTTTTTTTCCACTTATTGGAAAGAAGCTGCATGGGTGCGGCATGGCTTCCTTGCCTACAGACGCCCTGCTGGTGCTTCTCGCAGGTGGAATCTCGGAGGGAGTGATTTTTCAGTTTGCCTTCACCGGGCAGTAATGAGCAGTAATAAGCGGTGAGCCGGTGGGCAGCCCTTGCTGACCTGGAAGACCCTTCTCAACCCTCACTGCTTGAGGGCTGGGGCAGGTTTGGAGATGGACATTGTCTACATGCAGCGACTGCAGCCTCCCCTTGTGTCATCATGGCTGCAGGTGGGAACTCATCCATGTGTTGTACCTGCTCTGTGGTCTCCACTGCAGTTATCAGTCAGCATCTTCTACAAGCTCCAAAGTCTCGCCCTCTCTTCTGCTGGCAAGGACAAGGACCAAAACTGATTGGATTTAACGCTTACGGAGCAAAGAAGCCTAAGTGCTATGATGCATGTAAGGAGGGATAACATAAGGTCTTTCCTATTTTTCTCTCCCTAATCCTTCCGCTTGAGTTTTTGCAGGGTTGATGGTTGTTACCATGTACCATGTCTTGAACTGTCAACTCGTCCCAGAATGAAAAAAGAAAGAGTTTAAAAGTATGAGGAGCATCCTGTGGCAGGAGAAAGAAGAGATTTGTGTGGGAGAAGGGTGATTTGATGTAGTGAACGTAGCAGCGGTGGTCTGTCTTTTGTCCATGCACTGCTTCAACGCTGTCCTGCACCTCTAAAGCCTTCACACCTCTGTCTCTGAGGCCCAGAAGGATGATCTGAAGCTTGTTCTTAGTTCATGGCTCATACTATGAACCTGTTCATGGCAACATCTGAAGCCTGTTCATGGTTCATACCTATGCTGTATGTGGTCCTGCATTTTTGGACAAGCAGTCTCCCAGTCATGGAGGGGGGACAAGCAGCACCAAGAACCTGTTCAGTAGGGGTGACACAACCCGCATGGCCATGTGATATGGCAGACTGGCCGCATGACTGCGAGATAACGTCTGGCACACGGCAGCTCTGACCGCAGGTACATAATTCAGTCGTTGGATGGGGAGACAGGGGGGAAAACCCAGAAGAATTTGAAAAACTGCTTGAAAAAAAAAAAAGCTCTTAGCCCTCTGGGTGCACACTGAACCAGAAAAAACCTGCACACGTAACAGTTCAAGTTACAAGCCATAAAAGAGGCCACACTGTGAGATGAAAGATTTTTATTTTTTTTTTTGACGTGAGGTACTAGTGATGAAAACTGCCGGAGGATGTCGCAGTTGATGACTTAAGGATGGAATTTCCACATTGCTTCTGGGTCCTCTTGGTTATGCAGAGTGACGCCAGCCCTTTGGGGTTACTTGAACGCTGATGGTTTTGTAACAGCCTTTAACGCGCAGGGATTTTATTTTGGACATCAGCACTCCTATATCAGGAGTGGATTTGAGTGACGTTTCCATGTTCCTGTCCAGGAAACATGAGAAATCCTCTGCTGTTCCTGTATGATCAGAGGAGGCTGGGGAGAGGAGAGGACTTGGTTAGCTCTCTGAATGAATGACACTGCCCCTGCAACGTCATATTGCCTGGTGTATTTAGAGATGCTCTTTGGAGCGCTTCCAGAGATAAGCTTTATCTTCCAGGAACGAAGAACTATATATGAGACTCTGTGTTTGCAGTTCCCAGTAATGCTGCTGTGATTTTTGCTTCTGATTGCTCTGAGCAGAACTGCTCAGCAGTAGGTAGCAGGGTAATAACACAACCAGTTGATGTTTCTGCATGAAGTTCACATGGCTGGTAGTTTGCTTTAAAAGTGGGCACCTCAAGACTCACTCCTGCTCTTCTGATGCAGTATGTGGATGTGTTTAAAGTTGTTTAAATGGAAAAAAAAAAAAAAAAAGAGTACATTTCCTCAGCCCTAATTTCAGGATTTCAGTTCATGATGTTATTGGTAGTTTCACCAGGTCAATTCTGAGGTAGGTCACCTGAGGTAATTATAAGAGGATTTTTTTAACCTATTTATTATAGGTGTAAAATATGTACCACTTAAAGCAACATAGAGGCCTTATGGTATTGCAGTGACTGATGGGACTCTAATGCTGCTGCCTCATTCCCAGGATGGCTTGAAAACCCCTGGTCAAATAAAAGTTAAGCTGGATGTGGTGAGTGTTCCCTACTGCAGCAAGTTTTTTTGACATGAAAAGTTCAAAACCACAGTGTTCTAGGAAAAGTTTGTAACTGTGGCAGTAAACGCTGCTTCTAGCTGTCACCCCAGGTTTCATGATAAATCTGTGTGTTCCTATGTGTATGCACGTGCCCCTGGTCATGGCTACTTGCAAAACTTGTTTGAATAAATTAAAGTGAAGTGTCTGTTATGCTTTCCCAGGCAGCTGTGTTGTCCTCTGGCTCTCATTAAGAAGCGAGCTTCTTGGCTTCCTGTGCCGCAGCGTGCTGTGTGTGGTGAAATCAGGGAATTTCAGGGAGCCGGAGAAGGAAGTGAATGTTCTGTCCTCCTGCGTGGTCATGGTCAAAAGTACCCGGGTAAAATTGGAGGGGTGAGGGGGGGCATGTTCAAAGAAAGGCAACAAGCAACTCTCTCAAGCAAATAGATGCAAAATCCCTGGTTTTTCAAAAGTTAAAATCTCCAGCGGTGGAGTTTTGTGGACCTGACACAGCTGTGGTGTCTGCGTGGCTTTTGGTTAAGGTTAACTGTGAAGCAAATGCCATCTTATACAGCTAGCAGGTGGTTAACCAAAGGGAATTCCACTTTGCTGCGGAGGTGGGAAAACACAATATGTGTGTCCTCCTCCAGGTTATTCAGTGGGCATTCAGAGAAAAAATCCTGAGGGTGGCGTATGTGGGGAAGATACTAAAAATGTCAAGTTTAGGTTCCTCTAGTCCATTCAGAGACTCTGTAACAGATCTGTTGGGATGGGTGGGGAGGGATGTGTTGTGCCACAAATACCTTCGAGAGCTCTCCTGTCTTTTGTTAGTGGTATCAAGATGTGTAATCAGATTGTAGTTAAGTATAGCTGTTGTAAAGGGCACTGCTTCCAAGTACCTTCAGCAAATGATGCGTTTGTATTAAGGCTATTAAAATGGATTCCTCAGAAAGGTCCCTTCTAAAAGCCACAGTAGAAAACAAGAGACTTTGGACTGCTGGCTTTGTGGTGATACTACCAGGGACCACTCTTACTGAATGGCGAACGCTAAGCAAAATGTTGTTTCTTCTGCTGAACAGACTGGCTGAAGGTGGCCCGCAAATAAAGAAAATCTAACTGCCAATGTTTTAGGTTTTGGGGTTTCTTTAATAAATAGCAGAATTCTTGGAGCGATTTTAAAGGAAGGAGGCAAGGTAGATGAATGGCCAGAAACCAACTATTTCTACTTGCTTTTTACCGTGGGGGATATCTATCCTTTCAGTTGGATTGCTACCTGGATTGGCCCTTTTTTAGTGTCTTTTACAGAAATAAGTTGGGTAAAGAGATATCTGGATCCAGAAGAGCATTACGCAATGTCAGACACTTTGTAATTTCAGTATGTCCTTCAGGTGGTTATGCTGTAGTGGTGTTACATGTGCATCAGCAGATAATTTACAGTCATCAAAATTAATTACATCACCTACTAATCTGATTTCTTATCTCTCATATGTCAGTTTTGCAGATACTCAGAGACAGCTAGAATGAACAGGACTAAAATTAATTATACAAACCCCCAGACCAAGACAGACTTTCTGTAGGAATCTCTCAGAAACATGAAGAGGTATGGAGCTTTGTTCTCTTTCTGTACGTGCCAATACAAAAATATGAAAATTGCAGTCCTTGATAAAGAGTCCAGGATCAGCTCTGACAGAGGCCAGTAATGAATGATATAGTGATGACTGTATGTTTGCTCTGTTTCTAATCTTATTTCCCTGAGGATTCCCTGCTGGCTTTCGTCAGCTAGTGATTTAGGGACTTCCTGAGCCAGATGCTGCATCCACACTTGTGCTTAAGAGCCAACAGACCTTTCTTCCTTCAATTCATCTGATTATTTTTGAAACCATTTAGCCTTTTGCAATCCAAAACATCTCATGGCAGTGAGTTCCCAAATCTGATTATACCTTTTTTTTTTAACACAAGAACTTTTTGAGTTGTTTTTGTTTTACTTTGGTTTGATTTTGGTTTGGGGTTTTTTTTAACACTTGATAGTGGATTCTTGCATTATGAAAATGTTCTCTGTTCACTGCCTTGTTCAGTCATGATTTTATAAACCTCAGACATCAGTCATCTCTCTTCCTACTTGAGAAGTTTGAGCTTATTTAATTTTAACTTGTGCAGAAGCCTTTCTGTATCTCTGTATCTGGTTCCCTTTCTATATATTTTGTATGTTGTCTGCATCTCACTTATTAGAAGGCAACACAAGCTGTGCAGTGGTGATAAGAAATGGATTTATAAGTTAGCACAGTGTCTTTGGTTTCTCTCTCTAATTCCCAGCTTCTTTTTGTCTTTGTTTTGGCACCTCACCCTGGCTCTGGTATGTTCAGGGAGCTTAAAACTAACTTTGAAATGGCAAAGGACATAATGTTCCCTGAATGACTCACAAAAGATACTCTGCCTATAAGCACTAGTTCAGAATTTCTGTGAAAGGACGTGCCAATACGTATCAGTTAAGATATGGATTTGTGATTTTTACAAAAGCTGACTTGCTAGAGAGGGAGAGGGTAGCTTTATGTTGCTGTAAGTTATAGTCATTGGTACCCTTCAAGTTCCATGCTTGTTTCCCTCCGTTCCTCTCTTGCCTCCCAAAGACACAGCTCAGAAACAGAAAGGAAAATCTTCCCTAAAACTGTTTTGGTTCCTTTTCTGATTCCAAAGGAAAACACCCAAGTTGTGCTTTAGAATACCAATAATTCCCAGGATTACAAAAGCAAATAACTTTCTTCTTTTGATTATAAGAAGAGGAGCTGAGAAGAAAACAGGAAGCTGATCCTGACAGTCTGATCTGTGCTGCATGTGAAGAATTTTATTTCAAAAGCCTTCCCAAACTCAGACTTAAGGGATGGAAAGTGCTGTGGGTTTTGTAGCAACTGCGGAATTTTGTCATTGGTTTTACTGGTTTGAACTACTTTTGGTTTTGTGGGAAAGTAGAAACATAAAAAAACTTGAAATGTCAATGATATGTGCTGATGCATCCTTGATCCTATAAAAACTTTAAGCATCAGGTCTCTTTTGTATATATGTTCAAGTGTACTGAAAAGTCCAAGCACATGCTAAGAAATGTAGGTGTTCAGGACGGTTCTGGGAGGTAATATTATGAGAAAATTACTGCAGTACTATTGCTGAAGCTTTTAATGAATTCTTTTAAAGAATCTTAACGAGTTCTGAAAGACTAGTCTTATTCTGAAACTGTTGATCTATTTGTTTTTGGAAAAATTGGAGGAAAAATTTAACTAATTTTTCAGCCTTACCACAAGTAAGGCCAATTCTGGGCTCCTGCTGTCCCGGAGAGATGGGACAGGCTGTGTTTATTATGTGGAAACGGAATAAATACTATTTCAGACCAAGCTGAGATAGAGGGTTAGCAGTTTTTTCCAAGGTATTAGTTGGTCCAGTGAAAGATACAATCTTTCTACAAACCCTTGTCCTGAAATAACAAGCACATCAGAGGTGACATCAGACCTTAGTCTAGTGTTTAACTTCCATTTCTGCAGGACTTTGTTACCTTCCAGTTCCTCTGATGTGTCTCTGTGTGAAGTCATGTTGTATTTGGGCTGCGATGCAAAGCCAGCTTTAAGTATACATTGTGTTTTCTTCTGTTTCACTTGATTTTTGTTCTTTTCCTGGATGATTTTGCCTGACGTTCCTCTCGTCGTCATCAGACAAAATCCTCTTTGTTTTCCTGCCTTTTATTTTGATCCCCAACCCTTTTTATTTACTTTTCTCAGCCGTCTCAAGTGTTCTCCTTTCTAGCAGAAGAGCCAGCCCTGTGGCAGATGTCTCTCTGTTTCGGGTACATGGTACCTCTGCTGATGAAGCCAGAGCACCCGACTGCAGCCAGAGAGACCTCCTCTTAGCTAGGAGGTGGCTGTAGCGGCATGTACGCAGCACCCTGTCTCCTCCCTGCTCCAACCACCATCCCCCACCTGTGCAGGGATACGTTGCAGGGAAGCAGGAGGTGAAGCACCAGGGAAGGTTCAGGTTAGACATTAGGAGGCATTTCTTCTCAGAAAGGGTCATTAGGCACTGGAATGGGCTGCCCAGGGAGGTGGTGGAGTCACCATCCCTGGAGGTGTTTAAGAAAAGACTGGAGGTGGCACTTAGTGCCATGGTCTAGTTGACATGGGGGTGTTAGGGCAAAGGTTGGACTCGATGATCCCAGAGGTCTCTTCCAACCTAATTGGTTCTGTGAAGCCAGACGTGCCGTTCTCACCAGCGCAACCAAAGACGGGATTGCTTTCTCGGTGTTTCTTCCATGTCAGCCCTCCCACTCATCGTCGTCTTCTCCATAAATTTAGTGCCTTTCTATGCTGTCCTTTTTTGCAGCAATGTTGGGCACGCCTTTAGCAACATCAAACTGGACGAGTCAGGATTACTGGGAAGGCTCTGAAGCTGGCCTGCGTTCTGCAGGCCTGCCTGCATCCAGCTGCGTGCTGGGTGGATTCACCCACACAGTGGGCGATGAAACCCCATCACCGCTCTGCTGGAGGCTGCGGCAGCCTCCTGCTCTGCATCTTCACCACCCATCGCAGGCACTGAGCAGTCCCAGGCAGTGGAAGCTTCTTGGAGTCACGCTTGGGTGTTAAGTACTCCAGTCTCAGCTGTGTTTTAAGGCAACTGTAGGAGCTTTAAGGACAAGTCTCTGTCATTAAGAGCAGGACTGACCTGCTGCTGTGAGGCTGAGATCTAGAAAGAGGAGCCTGAGAAATTGGATCAAGGCATTAAAAATCCAGGAACTTTGTTCACTGGGATCAGGGTTTTTTTTCGTTACAGACGGGGTGGCACAGGGAGTGTACTTTTTTTTTTCCCCACCTCCTAGTCTCCAATTGTTTTGCATTAGTCACCAGTGCTGATTAAAGCCCAGCCCAGAATAAATATATTAAGGTGATTCCATTACCACTGTGTCAAGGAACAGGAAGGTATAAACTGATAGACAGACACGCTTGCTGTGTCCAACCCTATGTATACAATAGGTGTCCATACGTCAGTCATCCCTAAGGTGGTGGTGGTGGTTAGTGGAAAGTCTTGTGCAATAGCCAAGAAAAAAGGAATGAAAGGTTAAGCCTGGAAGGGTGGAGAAGAGAAGGGGTGGGCGCAAAGAGGAACTGAAGAGCTGGCGAAGGGGATTCAGCTTCTTGTAAACATGCAGCTTCATGAAAACACAACTTGGATCTGTGTAGCTGAAGGTTTTTGGAGGCTGGGAGAACAAAATCTCTTGTCTTTTATAATTTCTTTACTCCTGACTAGTGCAATGGGGATGCAAAATTTTTGTCTGTATTTGGTGTCCTTGGATTGGAGGAAGTGTGCAAATGGTGCAGTTCCCAGGCATGCCCATCTGATTACCCATCTGAGTAACACCTGGCTCAGAGGCTGGTGCCATCGGTGGAATTTTGACTTCTTTGATCATGGGGCGGTTTACGCGGCACCAGGCCTGCTGATGACAGATGGA